>NC_057743.1:833727-849803 GCF_004010195.1 Chiloscyllium plagiosum
TACTTGTTTTTCATTTGAAGCTGCTGTTCTGAGCAGATGACAGGGATGGCCAGTTGAAGCTTTGTTCCTTAAATATAACCACCAATGTCTGGCAATGTCATCAGACTGCAATTGTGATTTCAATAGTGGTCTTAGTGAAAAAGCAGCTTTTCCACTAGATAAAGACAGAAAAAGCTCAAATACACCAATTTAAAATAATTTGCTTTACCTACTTTGTAGGGCAAAGAGGAATGGAAGGCCTCCCCTACTCTGAGCTCTTCTCCATCTCCCTCTCACCAGATCTTTCTCAGAGGTCCCTGCCTGTGATTTATCTTCTTCTCTGCCAATGTTCCTGTGGTCTTTGCTTGTGGCTTCCTGCCACCTGGACTACTACTCCTGCCTTCTGGTTAGCTGCTACTCTTACCTATTTCATGTGGGCAGCTGACCACTGGCACTCAAATGAGGTTGAGAATTAATCTCACCAATGTCTTTGAGGTGTTGAGGTACTGGTGAGAGTGTTATTTTTGTTTAATTCCATCCTGCCCAAATAATTGCTGCTTCAGTATAAATCAAAGTTAGGATTTTTAAAAAGAGAAACCTACATACTTATTTAAATATTGTAGAGAAATTCCTCATCGAAATAAAGCTCCTTATATTAAGTGACATTCACTTTCTGAATTCTGGTGCTTATTCTGGAGTAATCAATAATATGGTAACTTTGAAGAAACTTGAGAAAATGATTTTAATCACAATATATTTGATCTAGTTTCAAATCTCATGCAATTAAACTGGGAAGAGGAATCAGTCTTGACCATAGGTATTTTTTCAAGAATGGTAAATCATATAAATATGAAAAAAAATGTTTAATTTATCTGTAACTGGCTAACATAAGGCAAAATTAAAAGCAAAAGCAATTGTTGACTCAGTAACAGTTACAAGATACACCAAATTCTGGACCAACTGGTGAAATGGATTTTTGGCAAAAAAAAAAGGAAAGTTATTTGAAGGACTATTTCAGTGTCCTGGGCAATTGACTATACAAGAGGCTAATATATCACATTAGACTGATACTTTCAGGATATGAAAATAATTTCAGTCATTCCCACTGCTCTTCCCAGTGGCACAGTGGTTAGCACTGCTGCCTCGCAGCGCCAGAGATCCGGGTTCAATTCCCGCCTCAGGCGACTGACTGTGTGGAGTTTGCACATTCTCCCCGTGTCTGCGTGGGTTTCCTCCGGGTGCTCCGGTTTCCTCCCACAGGCCAAACCTGTGCAGGTCAGGTGAATTGGCCATGCTAAATTGCCCATAGTGTTAGGTAAGGGGTAAATGTAGGGGTGTGGGTGGTTTGCGCTTCGGCGGGGCGGTGTGGATTTGTTGGGCCGAAGGGCCTGTTTCCACACTGTAAAGTAATCTAATCTAATCTAATGAAGGAGAACTGTTGGAGACAGAATTTATGTGGCACACACTTAGTTATGGGGTTGAATCTTTCATGGTGTATGGGCTTTTCAAAAAATGAGGTAATTACTATATCACATTTCCACACATAAACTTTATTGTAGGTTTCTTCATTGAACCAAATTTAATTTACAGATATAATGAGTTTTAAAAAAAAAACTTTTTTTTTATTCTTCAAGGTGTGAAAAGAGCAGGATAGCATTCTATAATGTGGTATAGCTTAATAATATGATCCAACTTGTCAAAATAGTTCAATGAAAAGTTGTGTCGTTCACAACAGCATCATTTTTTCACTCTTCTTGGTTATGTTATAAAAATTGAAAAAGGTACCATCACCTCAATTATGTAAATAATTCACTGAAGCTCATTACCCATGGTGTCTGAATTGTTTAAATATTCAGATTAATTGAGATATAGTGACTGCTAATAATTATCTTTTATTTATTGATAAATCACTCAGTTTCATAACAGTCTTCTGGGCTATATTCCTTCTCCATAGGCTTTTGTATACAATTGTCTGGATTTTTAAAGATTCATAGAATCTAGGCAAAGCTGGCAAGGCCAGCAATTATTGCCCATCTTAAATTGTCCTTGAGAATATGGGGAAAATATAAACCACTGAAGTCCATGTAGCCAAGGTACATTCTCAGTACTGTTCGATAGGGATTTCGAGGATTTTCTCCCAGGGATGGTGAATAAATGCCAATGTATCATCAAATCACTGTGTTACATGGGCATAGTAATGTTCTCATGTGCCTATTACACTTGCTTATCTAGGCCACAGAAGCTGAAGAAACCGTGATGCATCTAGCCAATGGCACTCATCGCTGACAAAATTTGAATCCTGCGATCCGATCATGTACACGGTTTTGTCCTGGATACTATTCAGCTTCTTGGATGGTGTTCGATCGCACACCCCACCCCCATTTGCTTCCTGAATTATATCCTGTAGGTTGCATGAAGAATTTGGGGAATTAGGAAAGGACATTCACCATAATCAATAGCTGTCCTCTGATTTTCTGTTGTAGTCACATTATTTATGTTGTTGGTCCAGTTCAATGGTGACTCCAGGATTCTGATATTGGGAGGTTCAATGATGATAATGTTATTGAACATCAAACATGGAATCCACCTTGTTGGTGCAGCCAATATCTGGCACTTGTTTAGCACACATGCTTACTTCCTGCTTAGTACACCATGCCTGGATATTACCCTAGGCAGAGAGAGTATAATCTGAAAGTTTCATGTTTCATTTTAATCCTTTAAAACACATTGTTAGGAAGTTAAAGCTGCATGAACTGACACTCACACTATTTCTCTCATTTCCATTTAAGTTACTGTAAGAGACCAGTATTGGATTTGCTTCGTGTGAGGACATTCCCTGTGTTGATACAAGTGGAGGTTAGATTTCATTGTAGCTATTAATGTAAGTTTATTTCGACACTGTTTATGATGTTAAAGCTACAATGAAGGAGGTTTTGGATTTTACGAGGTCAAATGTCTTACTGGAGCTCACAGTAATATCACTGGTTACTCCAAGGTACCATACATAATTATCAAACCTGCTGTCTGTGCTTTGGACACTTCTACCAGTTTCTGTATTAAAAACACTTTGCCTAAGTACTGTTTTGTTGAGGCAGATATAGAATTAAAGTTCAACTCAATCTTATTTTTAAAAATTTCTTATTAAAATTCCAAAATTCTCACAATATTTATTCTCTATGTAGCTCCATCATCTAAGAAAAGAAATTATCCTCAATGATTCTTGTGTTTGAGCCGGGCCTTTAGAATGTCCTTCTTCTCTGATGTAGGCCTGAATCTCATCCATGACAGTGGGTCTCAGGTCAAAGTGGATTTTCTTCTGGCACTACTTGATCTCCTGCCATGAAACTTGTTGCAAGTCTTCACTGAGTCTTTACTGAGTTTTCAGCATGCTCCAGACTTTCCAGAATGTTCTGTGGCCTTTGGTCAATGGGTTCATGAGCTGGTTTCAAATTATCCAATGAGATCCTGCCAACACCCTTCACTGTTGTCATGCGGGGAGATGTAAATTGTACAAAATCAGGCAATCAAGTTGCCAGAATGTCTGATAGAGACTTGTCTAATACACAATCCTCGGGCTTCTCCAACACAAAACCATAGTGTTTCCCTTTGAACCTTTGGAACCTCTTTGATCTTGGTTTCAACTATTCTCTGTAGCCAATAGCTGCAGAGTGCTATTTAATTTAGTTTGGCTAACTTTCTGTCAAGACCTGATTTCTCCAGTTATGGGTTAATTTAGAATGTCCAATATTGGGTCTTTGATCACTTAACCTCAAACCCAGTTACTGCAATCCGGAGAATTATAATGGATTATGATTAACCATTTCAAAGTAGCATTAAAAGAACAAAAAGAATGCTGAATTAAATAACCAAAACTCAAAGCATATACAATAAGAAATTATGATTGAACTGCACCTTGCTCTGGACAAGCCAACCTTGAGGATTTTTACAGCTTCAGTCTCTGAAGTAGAAAGAAGTTGTTCAAGTGCTGGAGTCAGTGCCGAGAAGATCATGATGTTAATTACGAGTATTTGAGATCTGAGTTGTCTTTTTAGTTTTTCACAAAAAAAAGTAGCTGGGATGATCTTAATTTGTGATAAAAACCAGTAATGAAAAGGGAAGTAGGAATTATGGGAATATAAATGAAAAGGTTAAGATTCAAACTAGATAGATATAGGTTTAGTGCTGATTTAACGGAAAGATTTTACGAAAAGGAACTATTGGCACATTGAATGGACAGATGTAAATAGTGGATGCAAAACCTCAAATTATAACAATTAGAACAAACATATGAGATTGTTCTTCTGGATGGAAGAAGTGGAACCAACTGGTCTCCGTATATCATACCTGCTTTGTAGAAGAAAGTTAGCAACAGCCATTCAATGGATGAGAAATGGATTGCAAAATTTAAGATTGAGAAATGTAATATATAAAACTGGTTTTGAAATACACATGTTTTAAACTAATATCTGTATTTACATGAGTCCCCAATATTACAATAATTAATTATTATTTTGTCCTGCTAACTGGGCACTAATGGGTGTCATTTATCAGTAAGGCCAAAAATAAAGTTGTGGATCCCCATATGGCTGACACATCTTTTGGTCTTCATTACAAACAGATACAAACTCATGTTGGCAAAAAAAAATCAGAATTTGAAAACATTGGCATCACTTAGGTGTCATAAACTAAAACCATAATTAGAAAATCTTTTACATTGTCATTGTAACAGTCTGGAATCCCCACTGCCGAGTGATCTGGCATCCTACCTTCAGCAACCCTTCACACTGAAACCACCCCAGAGAAAAGTATAGTCTTCTACTTGTGAGCCTTTTTTCTTCAAAGCTATAAGGAATGCAATAATTTTCCTTAACCACTTTTCTCTCAACTTAACCAATCCTCATTACCATAGATTGGTTTCTACATAGAGTCATTAAATCATAGAGATGTACTGCACGGAAACAGATTCTTCAGTCCAACTTGTCCATGCCGACCAGATATCCTAAATGAATCTAGTTCCATTTGGCTCAGATCCCTCTAAACCCTTCCTATTCATATATCTACTCCGATGCCTTTTGCATATTGTAATTGTACCAGCCTCCACCACTACTTCTGGCAGCTCATTCCATACAGGCATAATCCTCTGCGTGAAAAAGTTGCCCTGTAGGTCCCTTTTAAATTTTTCCCCTCTCATCCTAAATCTATGCCCTCTAGGTTTGGACTCCTCCATCCCAGAGAAAAGACCTTGTCGCTTTACCCTATCTATGTCCCTCATTATTTTATAAACCTCTGTAAGGACATCCTTCAGCCTCCAACCCTCCAGAGAAATTAGCCCCAGCCTATTCAGCCTCTTCCTATAGCTCAAACCCTCCAATGCTGGCAACATCCTTGTAAATCTTTTCTGAACCCTTTCAAGTTTGACAACATCCTTCCCTATAGCAGTGAGACCAGAATTGGATGCAGTATTCCAGTCTTCCAAAAGTGCTTAAAATGTCCTTACTCACATTGATTCCTGTTCCTGTGCCCCTCGACTTGCAATACTTTCAATTTTAAAATTCTCATCCTTAATTTAAAATCCTTTCAGGACTTTACCTTCTCTTGAGTCTGACATCTCCTCCAGTTCCACCACATTCTAAGGCATCGGTACTCATTTAATTCTGGCTTTGATCATCTCTCATTTTTATTGTTCTACCTTTGGCGGCAAAACATCAGCTACTTAAGCCTGGAATACCCTCCCCAGAAGTATTTTCTTTTCTCCTTTCATATTTTCTTCATTAGCTTTTTGATTAGTTATTAACTACGCAGCCCAATATCACCCAATGTGTTTTGGTGTCAAATTTGATTCCTGTGAAATACCTTTGTGTTTTAAGAAATCAAAAGCACTACATAAAGATAGGTTGTTGTAGTTCCATTGCTAGTACAACATCGGTGGTCAGAATGTTGTTGGTTGTACACCGAACAGCAGTTTTACCCGGCAAACTCTGTTGGCGTTCCAGTACACCTTGTGGGAGGTACAATCGCTTGGAAATTGCTCAGTCTGATTTAGTGCTTTGGGTGATTAAAGATCTTAACTATTTGGAGCAGAATGTGGTGTTCTTCCAATGTCCTGCTTGTAACTAATGATGACAAAGAATCTAGTCATTTGTTCAATCACTTAGTGAAATTCTACTGGTGCAGAAAAGTTGCTTATCTCAATATGATGTATTCATCAGAGTTGATTAGTGTGTTCTAAGTGCAACCAGTGCTTTCGTGATTGCTCTTAATGTTAACAGTATGTAGCTAATGAAGTAACGTCTAACACTAAACAAACAAAAGCAAAGAACTACAGATACTGGAAATCAGAAACAAAAACAAGAAGAAGCCTTGTTTTCTCACACAGAAGTTGCCAGACCTCTTGCATTTTATAGCAATTTCTGTTTTTGTAGTTGTTGATAATGGTTGAGTCTCACGAGAATTAATCATGAATTTCAGATGTAATTTAACTTGCCATTAAGTAATATGAATTTAACATTTACTGTTTAATCAAGACTGAGTCTACCTACTGTCCAAGATGTTGTATGACATCCTTGCCACATAGTACCAGAAGTATAGATTAATACAATGCCAGCAAGAACGATTAGTGACAGCAAATTTATCCCATAATGCTTGTGGGTTGAAAATAAATGTTATTCATGAGACAATGCTTTCAGTTCACATAAACTCTAATGGATAGCTGTTGTGACAGAGTGGTGATGTTCCTCCCTCTGAGCCACGAGGTCTGGGTTTAAATCCCACCTGCTCCAGAGGTGTATAATAATATCTCTGAACAGGTTGGTTAGAAAATATCAAATGGAAATATTCCCATTGGAATGCAAATGGAAGTAATGATCCAAAAATTAATATTTTCAACTTAACCTACATGATAGGCAAGTGCGTATTAATAGTTCTGTTGATGTAGTAGCTAATGCTGTAACACCATTTCAGAAAAATCAAATTAGTGACAGAGTTGAATGGAAAACCTTTGGAACCAATCAAATCTAGAAAACACAACTGAAGGATGCTTGAACCAATCAAACGTGGGTGAGTGAGTATGGAGGCTGCTTGATCCAATCACAGGGCAGGACTGTCAGGTACAGTCACAATGGTTGGACAGTGGGGCTGACAGTCACCAAAACCAGTCACAGTTAACTATTTTCCAGTGTTGATTACATCTGAAATTCAGCTCCCAGTTTTTAAACTGCTTTCTGACTGTGTTGTTTGCTTATTTTGCATTTGTCCAACAAGAAGTTAAACAGAATGAATGAATTGTAAAAAATGCTTTTTAAGATAATTTTTCAGACCATCTGTCATTTGCCCAGATGTTGTTTCATGGAATTTTGCTAAAAAAAAAGGTCTTAGGGTGCAGGTTTCTTGCCTTTATTGGTCAGTGCACTGACTATAAGAGTTGGGAGGTCATGTTGTGGCTGTACAGGATATTGGATAGGCCATTTTTGGAATATTATGTGCAATTCTTTTCTCAGTGCTATGGATGGGAAGGCTGAAGTTGCCATGAAGACTCTGCCCTCTCAACCTTGCCCCTCATCTGGGGTGATTTTCCTCAATGTTAGGTTTAGATTATTATTAAAAATCGAGCAGACACCTGCTCTCATCCTGTAACAGGATGATTCTGCACCAGAAGTCATGATTTATAGTGCTACTGCTTTTACTTCCTTTCATCAGTTCTTTCATTCATCCAACACATGGGGGTGAAAAGGGTGGAACTGATCTTTGGCATTAGCAAGAAATTATAGGGGATTGACAGTAGGGCAGCCACGCTCTACAAGAAGAATAGATGGGTTAATATTTTATTTCAAAATTACTGATCATTCCTTAACCTTAAAAGAAGTCATCTTAAATTTCCAAAATGCAAGTCAAATTCAAAACAGCCCTGGATCTCGAGCTTCAGGGAACAAAGTACAAACATTCAATCACCAACAAGTAAATGTGCATTCAAATCAAAACACCGAGTGAACCTTTCTGCAAACTGCAGGAAATCAGCGCTGAGTCAGTCTCTCTCTCTCTCCCACACTCTCTCTCCAGTTCTCTCGCGCACACACAAGCATTTTCCAACTTTCTTCCTATCTCAATATTAGGTTTTGTTTATTCCTTGCTTGTAAGGGTAATGAGGCATTCACGTTCCAGAACAAATTAGGATATTGGCTGGTGACTGGCAAGATGAGGATATCCCCTACTTTACTCTTGATTTGAACATATTTACCACAGTGCTTCTGTGTTTTCCTTGAGACGGCAACCAGTTGCTGGCCACCCTGCTCAGCGAGACAAGATTCATTTGTCCCCAGGGGCAGCCCTTCTTTTTTGTTTAGAGTTCAGTGATCCCATATCCTGAAAGCAAACAAACAAGAAGCAAAGAGCAAACAACAAAAAGACAGACGGATGTTGGTGCTGCTGTCAATCCCTCAGGGTCACCTGAAAACAAAGCAGATTTTTGGCAGCTGTCTCCTGACTTGTCTCAGGTCAGGATCACACTTTAGCCTACCAATAATTTTAAGGCAATCTCTCCATCTTCCATCTTGTCTCAAGAACCCAGCCTGTAGATTCAAGTCAGGATCACACAATTAGCCTAACAGTAAATTTAGGGTGATTTTTCCATCTTCTGACTTGTCTGAGAGGATTAATGGCAGACTCGGGTCAGGATCACGCAATTAGCCAATTATGGAAGGAAAAACAAAGGTCCAAGCATTCGCACACAACCACGTTTGTCTCTCAACCTTAGGTATCCTTTATCCAGTTTCCACTCCTTCAGTGTCCTGGTTTTCACATGGAGGCATCTCCTCTTAACTACAGCTCAGGCTAGTTGTTGGAGACGGATACCTCCTTGTCCGATATTGCAGAACTCGAACAGCAAACACAGATGCACACACAAACAACCTTTCAGGAAAAGGTTTGGTTAGCCAACAGCTCTGAACCTTGTAAAAGATATAGAGGCTGAGCCAACTCAGTCCTCACTTTCTCCTTTCCTGAAGAAGGACTTATGCCCGAAACGTCGATTCTCCTGCTCCTCGGATGCTGCCTGGCCTGCTGTGTTTTTCCAGCACCACGTTTTTCAACTCTGGTCTCCAGCATCTGCAGTCCTCACTTTCTCCTAGCTGAGCCAACTACGCCAATTGTTGGAGAAAGTCTCAGGAGTCAGAACTTGAGCAATAACAGAATTTATTGAATGGCCATGGGGAAAACGTCATGCCTCACAGCAAGGGACAGGCATAGTCTGAAGTAATACAAAACGTTACAGGTTATATAGTATTGTCATCAGGGGCTGACCATTAGTCACGGAAGTCATGGGATCAGGTGAAGTCAACGGTCAGTCTCTCCTGTGGTCACAGATGTTTCCTTATCAGCAGGCTGGTGTGTCTGCAAATACTCAATGCTTGCACATGGTTCTGCAGGAATCAGGAAAGGTAAGTGCCACAATGAGCCATACATCATTATGAAAGCAGGAACTAGTCTAGAGTCTGGGGGAAGCACGGCTTCTCAGGCAGCCACAGGTTATTTTAGTAAAACCACAACAGCAGCATGTCCCAAGCAGGCATGTCAGTAATTATTGCTTAAACTTGAGAGACAAATTGACAACATGTGACAAAATGGCTGTCCAGCTGAGAGTGACAATTTTCCTCAACAAAACCAATCAGCCTTGCCGACTGTCCTTTGTAGATTTTCCTCTATAGATTCTCTCCAGGTTGGCTTCAATTTTCTGCTGTGCAAACTCCTTCCTCAGACAGGTACCTCTCAGAAAGCTCTTGAGCTAACAGCCTATATTGTCCCTCAACTGTTCAAAAATATCTGGTTTTATACCACAAAACATCAGACCATTTCATTGGTTTTCATATTTTCAAAATACTAAATTCAAACTACATTAGATATTGGTATCTTGGCGCATAATTTATAAGGATTGGCTGAATTTGAATTTGTTTTTGTCTGATGGTAACCCAGCTGTTTCAACCAAATGTTACATTGTTACCTTGTTCAGAACACATTGTTCTGTATCAGGCAGGCCTTGCTAGCTTTTCAACTTTCTTAAAGGTACAGGACCTCTACACCTTCGTAACAGCTCCTCATGTCTTTTTGAAATCTTTCTCCTCTCACTATCAAACTATATCCTTTAGTCATATAATACTCCACCCTGAGCAAAAAGACATCTACCAATACCCCTTATGTTTTACAAACCTCTACAAGGTCATCTCTCAAACACCTACACTCCAGTGAAAAATGTCTCGGTCTATCCAGCCTCTCCTCTTTAACTCAAACTCTCTACTCCCGGCAACATCTTGTTGAACTGCTTCTGAACTCTCTCCAGCTTAATATGTTTCCTATAATGGGAAGACCAGACCTGGATACTGTCCTCCAAAGGAGACCTCACCAACATCCTATAAAGCATCAGCATAACGTCCCAACTCAGATACTCAAAGGCCTGAGCAATGAGGGGAAGCATGCTAAACACTCTCTTAATCCGCTTATCTATATGTGATGCGAACATCAAAGAGATATGTACTTGAACCCCTAGATTGATTTTTTTTTTTTTAATAACCTCTCTCCCACCCTATATTCTGCATTAAATAAACCTTTTCTGAGCTACAGTCAGTTCTGAGGAAGGGTCACTGAATATGAAATATTAACTCTGATTTCTATCTGCAGATGTTGTCAGACTTGTTGAGTTTTTCATGCAGTTTCTGTTTCTGATTTGCAGCATCCACAGCTCTTTCAGTTTTTATATAGAAGATGGCAGGTCAGCTGGAGAGAGCAGTAAATAAACCATGCAGTGTTATTGACTGTTTTAATATGACCATTGAGTACAAGACCAAAGAGGTGGTACTGAAGTTGTCCAGGTCACTTGTTAGACCTCAGCTGGGGGAACTGTGTGCAATTGTAAGTGCCTCATTGTGAGAAAATGTGAATGCATTGGAAGAGTACAAAAATAATTCACTAGATGCAGGCATGATTAGTTGAATGGTCTCTTCTCTTTAATCATTCTTTGATTCTGTGGATGTTCCATAAGTGAACAGATTAAGGTTCACGTAGGCAGATATTAGAGTGTGGGGAACAGCCAGGGAAGTGGAGTTGAAGCCTAATCAGTTCAAGTACAAACGAACTGAATAGTGGAACCTACACTACCATATTTCTTCGGTTTCCTCTGTTCTTATGTGATGCTGCCAGCAAGAAGGATTTCAAAGAAAAGGGCTATAGACACTGGAGTAACCTCTTCCATTGGCTGGGCATTTGTCCTCATTTTAAATTGGGAAGTATAAAAATTAAATAAAAGCCTGAATTACACACAATTACTCTTCAGTTTCTATTTACTGACTTTTGCAATCCAAACCAGAAACAAAACACAAAGTTTGTGAAGGAATAAAAGCTGTGTAACTTCAGGGTGAGGAAAGTACAACACACACATGCACACATACCCAGACATACCTTATTTTAAAAAAAAAATTCACAGGTTTTTCTTTATTCTCATTGCTGGGAAGGTTAATTTTCCCTCTTAAAGGGTCTACCTTGAGCATCAGCGACCTTCATTTTTCAGCAGCAGTGGGAGAGGCAACAACAAGGACTAGGGGCTGCTGGGAATATATTTGGGCAGTGGCTGTGGGCAGGAGGGGTTCCATTTCATGGGGCATTGGCACCAGTTTTGGAACAGAAGGGATCTGTGCCAATGGGACTGACTCTACCTGAACCAATCTGGAACCAGTGTTCTAATGAAAAGGATAAATAGGGCGGTGACTAAGACTTTAAATGAGTGAGTTGGGAGGAAGTGAAGGGGAAAGTGACAGGAAGTATGATGGGAAATAAAAAGTTATGCAGCAGGTTAGCATGTGTGCAGGAGAGTTTAAGCTCAAGGCAGACTATGAAAGAAGTAAAAAGGAAGAATAACTCAGGAAATATTATTATTGGAGATGCTGAAATTCATAAAGACGCTACGAAAACTAGTATAAGGGCACTTTACCTGAATGCTCATAGCATTCGTAATAAGGTATATAAGCAAGTGGCGCAAATCATCACAAATGACTCTGATTTGGTAGCCAGTGCAGAGACATGGTTTCAGGATTGTCATGATTGGGTATTAAATATCCCGGGTTATCAGATTATTCGGAAGGACAGATAAGTTAAGGGAGGTGGTGTTGCTCTGATATTTAAAGACAACATCACGGGAGTGGTGACAGATGATATAGGTTCAATGGAGAATAAAGTTGAATCCATTTGGATGGAACTTAGAAATACTAGAAAGAAGTCACTGGGTGTGGTCTATAGGCCCCAAGTATCACATTGAAGTGAGCAATAACCAAAGAAATAACTAATGCCTGTAAAAATGTGAAGGCAATTATCATAGGAGATTTTAATCTACATATAGATTGGTCAAACTAGCTCAGTTAGGGCAATCTTGAGGAGGAGTTCATTGAATGCATCTACAATAGTTTTTCCTGAACAGTATGTAATGTATCTGATGATGGAGGAAGCTATCCCTGATCTACAGGAATAGCTAATGATGTCATAGTTAGGATCTGCTTGGAAGGGGTGATTGGTTGAATTTAGAATATCGATGGAAGGTGAAAAACAAAATCCAAGACCCGGGTCCTGTGCTTAAATAAGGGAGACTACAATAGCATAAGGGAGGATTTGGTTAAAGTAGATTGGAAACAAAGATTTTAGATTAGATTACTTTACAGTGTGGAAATAGGCCCTTCGGCCCAACAAGTCCACACCGACCCGCCACCTGCCACATTTACTCCTTACCTAACACTACGGGCAATTTAGCATAGCCAATTCACTTGACCTGCACATCTTTGGACTGTGGGAGGAAACCGGAGCACCCGGAGGAAACCCACGCAGTCACAGGGAGAACGTGCAAACTCCACACAGTCAGTCGCCTGAGGCGGGAACTGAACCCGGATCTCTGGCGCTGTGAGGCAGCAGTGCTAACCACTATGCCCATTTTATGGTGGGACAATTGATGAGCAGTGGAGGACTTTCAAAGCAATTTTTCAAAGTGCCCAGAAAAACTATATTGCAGTGAAAAGGGGCAATCTTGCCATGGGTGTCTAAGTAAATGAGGCAGGCGATCAAATTGAAAGTGAAGACCTACAAAGTGGCTAAGATCAGTGGGAAATGAAAAGATTGGGAAAGCTTTAAAAGTCAACTGAAAGCAACAAAAAGAGCTGTAAAGAAAAGTAAAATAGGTTATGAGAAAGGAAAAATAGCTTAGAATATAAAGACAGTCAGCAAAAGTTTCTATAAACATATAAAAATAAAATTGGTTAAAGTAAACTCTGGCCCTTTAAAGGATAAGGGGGATTTAGTAATGTGATATGAGGAAATGACCAAGGCATTGAATAAGTACTTTGTCTTGGTCTTCACAATGAACATAGAACATAACATAAGAACATAATAAACAGGAGCAGGCATAGGCCATCTGGCCCTTCGAGCCTGCTCTGCCATTCAATAAAATCATAGCTGATATTTTTATGGACTCAGACCCACTTACCCGCACTCTCACTTTAACCCTTAATTCCTTTATTGTTCAAAAAAATCTATCTTAACATTAACATTAAAAACATTTACTGAATTAGCGTCAACTACTTTCCCGGGCAAGGAATTCCATCGATGAACGGTTGTCTTCTGTGAAGAAGTTCCTTCTCAATTCAGTCTAAATCTGCTCCCTTTAATCTTGAGGCTATGCCCTCTTGTCCTAGTTTCATTTGCTAGTAGAAACATCCTCTCTACTTCTATCTTATCTATTCCCTTCATAATTTATATGTTTCTATATGATCCCCCTCATTCTTCTGAATTCCAATGAATATAATCCCAACCTGCTCAATCTCTACTCATAAGCCAACCCCCGCAACTCCAGAATCAACCTAGTGAACCTCCTCTGCAACCCCTCCTGTGCCAATACTAGAATTAGAATTAGAATTCCTTCAGCCCAGCAAGTCCACACCACTCCTCAGAAGAGAATATCACACAGACCCAATACCCTGACTAATGCACCTACCTTACATATCCCTGAATACTGTGGGCAATTTAGCTTGGCCAATTCATGTAACCTGCATATCTTTGGACTGTGGGAGGAAACTGGAGCACCCAGAGGAAATCTAATACATCCTTTCTCAAATAAGGAGACCAGAATTGCATGCAGTACTCCAAGTGTGGACTCACCAGCACCTTATACAGCTGCAACATAATGTCTCTGCTTTTAAACTCAAACTCTTTAGCAATGAAGGACAAAATTCCATTTGTCTTCTTAAATACCCTGCAAATCAGCAGGGAGCAACTTTTTACCATTCAAATAATACTCCATTTTATTGTTATTTCTGCCAAAATAAATGGCTTCACATTTATTAACATTGTATTCCATCTGCCAGACCTTTGCCCACTCACTCAATGTATTATGTTCCTCTGTAAAGTTTCACAGTCCTCTCCACGCTTTGCTTTGTCACTCATCTTAGTGTCATCCACAAACTTTGACACGTTACACTGGTCCCCAGCTTCAAATCATCTATATAAATTGTAAATAATTGCAGTCACAACACCGATCATTGAGGTACAGGTAGCTTCTGGAGTTCAGGGGGTTGGTTTATGAGGAAAGACTCAGTAGATTGGGATTTAGAAGAATAAGGGGTTTCTTACAGAAATATCCAACATTATGAAGAAAATAGATATGAAAGAAGTAGAGAGGATGTTTTCACTGGCTGGTGAAAGTCTGACAAGAAGGCATACCTTCAAGATTAGAGGGATTAGGTTTAGAACTGAACTGAGAAGAAACCTCTTCACTGGGCAGGGAATTCCACAGATTCACAACCCTCTGGGTGAAGTAGTTGAGACTTCCTCAGTAAATGGTTTTAAAAGTAAGATGGATAATTTCTTGAAGAGTAAAGGAATTATCAGTTATGGTGAGAAGGCAGGTAAGTGGGGACGAGGCCATGAGAAGATCAGCCATGATCTTACTGAATGGCAGATCAGGCTTAAAGGGCCAGATGGCCTACTCCTGCTCCTCGTCCTTTTTTTCTTATGTAAAGTGTTCATGACAGAGATAGGGAGAGAGGGATATTGAGAGAATTATGAATAGAGGACAATGAGAGAGAGAGAGAGAGAGATGGAGAGATATAAATAGGGCCAGACAGACATAGAGGAAGGTTGGCAGTGGGAGGAAGAGAGTGACAGTAAGAGACAGCAATAGGGAGGGACAAACAATGAGAAAGAGAGGATGAGGGACAATCATAGAGAGAGAAATGGACAGAGAGAAAGAGAGAGAGAGAGCGACAGTGAGACACAGAGAAGCACAGAGAGAGCGTGTCAGAGAGTGAGAGCGCAATCTGCATAGTGAGAGAGGAGGAACGGAAAGAGGGAGAGAGAGAGAGACAATCAAAGAAGGAGAGAGATAGAGGGCTGTGGGAGTGAGAGAAATAGTGAGATTTAAAGAGAGGGACAGATGGAGACAGAAAGTCAGACACAGCTGCAGATTGAGAGCAGAACAGTGAGACAAAGAGATAAGGGGGACTATTGAGAGCGCGGGTGGGCACAGTCAGAGACAAAAAGAGAGAGGGACAAAATGTGAGAGAGGGATAGAATGAAGGACAGTCAAAGAGAGTCAGAGGGGTGATGCAAAGGGGGGAAACAATCAGACAAAGAGAATGGGAGAGTCAGAGAGAGCATGACAGTCAGTGAGAGAGAGTGCGGTACATTCAGATAGAGGGAAATAGAGAGGGGAATATTTGGACAGAGAGAGGGATTTTGTGTGTGTGTGTGTGTCCATGACAGAGAGCAACAATGAGGCAGAGTGAACTGGGGATGGAGAGAGAGAGAGCGCAAGAGTAATGGACAGTGAGACAAAGTGAAAGAGGGACAATGAGAGAGAGAGAGCAAGCGATATGGTGAGAAGGAGAGAGTGGGACAGTCAGACCGAGAGAGAGAGTGGAACAGAGAAAGTGAGAGGGATAGTCAGAGAATGGGAATGAGGGATATTCAGAGAGAGGGTGATAAAGAGAGTGGAATAAAAAGCAAGGGAGCAGGTCTTTGCAACAGAGAGAGAGGGACAGTGAGTGAGAGGGAGACTGACAATGTGACACCGAGATAGA
>NC_057743.1:854456-856407 GCF_004010195.1 Chiloscyllium plagiosum
CTCTGACTCTCCCTCTCGCCCTCTCTCTCTCTGACTGTTCCACTCTCCCCCTCTCTCTGACTGTCCCTATCTCTCTCTCCCTCCCCTTTCTGACCGTTCCACTCTCTCTCTCCCTGTCTGACTGTCCCTCTCTCCCTCTTTATATCACTCTCTCTTTGTTGCCTGCTGACTCACCTCTCACTCTCTCTCACTAGCCACCATTCCCTGTCTCACTGTCTCTCTCTCAATCTCTATCTCTGTCCTTCTCTCATTCTCTGTCTCTGATTGTCCCCCTCTCTCTTTCATTGAGCCCCTCTCCCTCACTCTGCCTTGTCAGATGTGGGAGTTTAAAGAGAGTTTAAGGGTTACTGCGGATTATATCTGCCATAAATCCTGTTGGATGCGAATCTTATCAGATCGAGTGGATCGGTTGGAGAGACAGATAGAAGCGATGAGGAATTTGCAACAACAACAGTATGTGATGGATGGCAGTTATAGGAAGGGGGAAAAGTCTCAAATACAGTCACATAGATGAGTTAACTCCAGGAAGAGTAAGAGAGGTAGGCACCTAGTGCAGGAGTTTTCTGTGGCTATACCTATTTCAAATAGTATGCTGTTTTGGAAAATGTAGGGAATGATGGATTGTCAGGGAACATAGCACAAACATTCAAGTTTCTGGTATTGAGAATGGCTCTAATGCAACGAGGGGTACATCGGGTTCCAAGAGATCAATTGTGTTAGAGGATTCTGTAGTCAGAGGTTTCTGTGGCCAGCAGAGAAGAAGCAGAATGGTGTGTTGTTTCCCTGGTGCCAGGATCAAGGATGTCTCGGAGAGGGTGTAGAATGTTCTCATGGGGGAGAGGGGCCAGCAGGAGGTCATTGTCCACATTGGAACCAACGACACTAGAAGGGACAAGGTTGAGACTCTGAAGGGAGATTTCAGAGAGTCAAGCAGAAATTTAAAAAGAAGGTCCTCAAGGGTAGTACTACCTGATTATTCCCAGCGCTACGAGCTAGTGAGGGCAGGAATAGGAGGATAGAGCAGATGAATGCATGGCTGAGGAGCTGGTGTATGGGAGAAGGATTCACATTTTTGGATCATTGGAATCTCTTTTGGGGCAGAAATGACGTGTACAAGAAGGACGGATTGCACCCAAATTGGAAAGGGACTAATATACTGGCAGGGAAATTTGCTAGAGCTGCTTGGAAGGATTTAAACCAGTAAGGTGGTGGGGTGGGACCCAGAGAGATAGTGAGGAAAGAGATTGATCTGAGATGGGTAGAGCTGAGAACAGAAGTGAGTCAAGCAGTCAAGGCAGGCAGGGACAAAGTAGGACTAATAAATTAAACTGCATTTATTTCAATGCAAGGGGCCTAACAGGGAAGGCAGATGAACTCAGGGCATGGTTAGGAACATGGGACTGGGATATCACAGCAATTGTGGATACATGGCTCAGGAATGGGCAGGACTGGCAGCTTAATGTTCCAGGATACAAATGCTACAGGAAGGATAGAAAGGGAGGAAAAAGACGAGGGGGAGTGGCATTTTTGAGAAGGGATAGCATTCCAGCCGTGCTGAGGGAGGATATTCACAGAAATACATCCAGGGAATTTATTTGGGTGGAACTGAGAAATAAGAAAGGGATGATCACCTTATTGGGATTGTATTATAGACCCCCAAACAGTCAGAGGGAAATTGAGAAACAAACTTGTAAGGAGATCTCAGCTATCTGTAAGAATAATAGGGTAGTTATAACAGGGGATTTTAACTTTCCAAACATTGACTGGGACTGCCATAGTGTTAAAGGAGAGGAATTTCTTAAGTGTGTTCAAAACAATTTTCTGATTCAGTATGTGGATGTATCTACTAGAGAAGGTGCAAAACTTGACCTACTCTTGGGAAATAAGGCAGGGCAGGTGACTGAGGTGTCAGTGGGGGAGGACTTTGGGGAGAGTGACCATAATTCTATTC
>NC_057743.1:856537-858278 GCF_004010195.1 Chiloscyllium plagiosum
GACTCGGTGTTGAATTTCTTCAATTTCACGGTCGTGCTTCTGCAGCGCGGCCGAGAGCGACTCCCAACGGTTTCTGGATTCGACGATGAAAGCATCGATCTTCGAGTCAAGCTTGGAAAGCATTTCTGCAAGACTTGCTACTGTTGGTAAGTCCCCCGAGGCTTGTACAATTACAACGTTTAAAAGGCATCTGGATGGATATAAAAGTTGAAGTTCTAAATTGGAGAAAGGCCAATTTTGATGGTATTAGGCAAGAACTTTCAAAAGCTGACTGGTGGCAGATGTTTGCAGGTAAAGGGACAGCTGGAAAATGGGAAGCCTTCAGAAATGAGATAACAAGAATCCAGAGAAAGTATATTCCTGTCAGGGTGAAAGGGAAGGCTGGTAGGTAAAGGGAATGCTGGATGACTAAAGAAATTGAGGGTTTGGTTAAGAAAAAGAAGGAAGCATATGTCAGGTAGACAGGATAGATCGAGTGAATCCTTAGAAGAGTATAAAGAAAGTAGGAGTGTACTTAAGAGGGAAATCAGGAGGGCTAAACGAGGACATGGGATAGCGTTGGCAAATAGAATTAAGGAGAATCCAAAGGGGTTTTACAAATATATTAAGGACAAAAGGGAAACTCGGGAGAGAATAGGGCCCCTGAAAGATCAGCATGGCGGCCTTTGTGTGGAGCCCCAGAAAATGGGGGAGATACTAAATGAGCATTTTGCATCAGTATTTCCTGTGGAAAAGGATATGAAAGATATAGACTGTAGGGAAATAGATGGTGACATCTTGCAAAATGTCCAGATTACAGAGGAGGAAGTGCTGGATGTCTTGAAACGGTTAAAGGTAGATAAATCCCCAGGACCTGATCAGGTGTACCCAAGAGCTCTGTGGGAAGCTAGAGAAGTGATTGCTGGGCCTCTTGCTGAGACGTTTGTATCATCGATAGTCACAGGTGGGGTGCCAGAAGACTGGAGGTTGGCTAACGTGGTGCCACTGTTTAAGAAGGGCGGTAAAGAGACGCCAGGGAACTATAGACCGGTGAGCCTGACCTCGGTGGTGGGCAAGTTGTTGGAGGGAACCCTGAGGGACAGGATGTACATGTATTTGGAAAGGCAAGGACTGATTCGGGATAGTCAACATGGCTTTGTGCATGGGACATCTTGCCTCACAAACTTGATTGAGTTTTTTGAAGAAGTAACAAAGAAGATTGATGAGGGCAGAGCAGTAGATGTGATCTATATGGACTTCAGTAAGGCGTTCGACAAGGTTCCCCATGGGAGACTGATTTAGCAAGTTAGATATCATGGAATACAGGGAGAACTAGACATTTGGAGACAGAACTGGCTCAAAGATAGACAGAGGGTGGTGGAGGATTGTTTTTCAGACTGGAGGCCTGTGACCAGTGGAGTGCCACAAGGATCGGTGCTGGGCCCTCTACTTTTTGTCATTTACATAAATGATTTGGATGCGAGCATAAGAAGTACAGTTAGTAAGTTTGCAGATGACATCAAAATTGGAGGTGTAGTGGACAGCAAAGAAGGTTACCTCAGATTACAACAGGATCTGGACCAGATGGGCCAATGGGCTGAGAAGTGACAGATGGAGTTTAATTCAGATAATTGTGAGATGCTGCATTTTGGGAAAGCAAATCTTGGAAGGACTTACCATTAAGTGTATAAGGTCCGAGGGAGTGTTGCAAAACAAAGAGACCTTGGAGTGCAGGTTCATAGTTCCTTGAAAGTAGAGTCGC
>NC_057743.1:858778-860421 GCF_004010195.1 Chiloscyllium plagiosum
AGCAGAGCAGAGAGCAATTCGAGTGCTTGAGATACTGGGCCACAAGACATGACATAGACACAGTGCTAAAGGGTGAGCATAGAACACAAAGGTCCCAAGCTCAATCACCAGTTTCTTGTGAGAGGATTCCTTTCAGCTCTGTTGTACTGAGCCTTCCTCAGACAGTATAGGAAGTTCACAATTATCGATCCAGGCCTGTGCTGCCTTAGTGACGATAGGTACAACAGAGAGGAAAGCAGGCTTTGCTCAAGAATGTGGTATGGAAGCCTGGGATTTTTCTGTTTTGTATTCACTCTCCAACACTGCATATATAGTCATGTGACAGAGTCAAACATCAAGTAAATAAACACTTCAATTGAACTCAACTGTGTCAGTCTTGAGTCCTTCTAACTTCCAGAACAGTTCCTAACTTTGTAACCTCCTCCCCTCCTGATAATTCCTCTGTAGTTTTGAAATGCTGTCTGTCCTGCCTACCTCTGTGAATTGCTCCAGTCTTGATAATAAGCTGCAATTTCCAGTCACTACAATAATCTCTATTTGTATCACTTTGTCCTGCAGTCCACTCTGTCTCTGTAACATCTTCTAGCCTCGACTAAATTCCCCATTTGTGCAACTTCCTCCAGCCCCAAAACACATGATATCACTGTAACCTTCTCCCATGCTATAGTACCTCATGACCTCTGTAACCATCCACCATTCTTACTGACTGCTCTATCTGCCTAAACTCTTTCAGTCCCTATAGTCTTTCCTGCCTGTGTAAACATCCACAATCCCTACAATCCTTTCTTTTTATAGCATTCTGAAGCTATTTCATGCCTGCAAACTCATCCAGTTCTGCAATCTCCTCTGTCATTGTCAACTTTCCATTACTACAGTTCTAATTCTACCTCCTCCAATCACTACTAGACTTCCTAACTCACTAGGTAAAAGATGCCCTCCAACGCATCTCGTCCACATCCCACATCTCCGCCCTCAGACCCCACCCCTCCAACCGTAACAAGGACAGAATGCCCCTGGTGCTCACCTTCAACCCTACCAACCTTCGCATAAACCAAATCATCCGCCAACATTTCCGCCACCTCCAAAAAGACCCCATCACCAAGGATATATTTCCCTCCCCCCCACTTTCCGCCTTCCGCAAAGACCGTTCCCTCCGTGACCACCTGGTCAGGTCCACGCACCCGTACAACCCACCCTCCCATTCTGGCACTTTCCCCTGCCACCGCAGGAACTGTAAAACCTGCGCCCACACCTCCTCCCTCATCTCTATCCAAGGCCCTAAAGGAGCCTTCCACATCCATCAACGTTTCACTTGCACATCCACCAATATCATTTATTGTATCCATTGCTCCCGATGCGGTCTCCTCTACATTGAGGAGACTGGGCGCCTCCTAGCAGACTGCTTTAGGAAACATCTCCAGGACACCCGCACCAATCAACCACACCACCCCGTGGCCCAACATTTCAACTCCCCCTCCCACTCTGCCGAGGACATGGAGGTCCTGGGCCTCCTTCACCGCTGCTCCCTCACCATCAGACGCCTGGAGGAAGAACGCCTCGTCTTCTGCCTCGGAACACTTCAACCCCAGGGCAAAAATGTGGACTTCAACAGCTTCCTCATTTCCCCTTCCCCCACCTCACCC
>NC_057743.1:860823-874541 GCF_004010195.1 Chiloscyllium plagiosum
TGTTTCCTCCGGCATTTATAGTGGTTTGAATTTGCCGCTTCCGGTTGTCAGTTCCAGCTGTCCGTTGCAGTGGTCGGTATATTGTGTCCAGGTCGATGTGCTTATTGATTGGATCTGTGGGCGGGTGCCATGCCTCTAGGAATTCCCTGGCTGTTCTCTGTTTGGCTTGTCCTATAATAGTAGTGTTGTCCCAGTCGAATTCATGTTGCTTGCCATCTGCATGTGTGTGGAGATGATGCAAACAGATGAGCCAAACAGAGAACAGCCAGGGAATTCCTAGAGGCATGGCACTCATCCACAGATTCTATCAACAAACACATCGACCTGGACCCAATATACTGGCCACTGCAGCGGACAGCTGGAACTGACAACTGGAAACAGCAGAGACAAACCACTATAAATGCCGGAGGAAACAACACAGAAGCGCTTCACAGGAGGCTCCCAAGCACTGAGGATGTCACCTAGACAGGGGACGAAACGTCTGCAACACAAATTCCCAGCTTGGCGAACCGAACCACAACAACGAGGACCCGAGCTACAAATCTTCTCACTTTGAACTATTGCTAACTGTCAGAGAAATGTCCTTCCTCCAATAAACCTCATATGCAGACCTTGTGAAATTGACATGTTTGTTTATTTCACATGGGAAGAGGTCAATGACCGCTCAGCTCGGAATGACCACTCAGCACTGATGAGTCATAACTGCTTGGCTCAGCTCCAGGCATACAGTTTATAAAGGATTACAAATTGTTGATTACAGAACAATATTGGTCGAACTACGAAAGATAGTTTAACATTATTAAAAGGCTATCAATACTACTGGTAGAAAGTGAGGACTGCAGATGCTGGAGATCAGAGTCAAGAGTGTGGTGCTGGAAAAGCGCAGCAGGTCATCAGGATTCCTGATGAAGGGCTTATGCCCAAAACGTCGCTTCTCCTGCTCCTTGAATGTTGCCTGACCTGCTGTGCTTTTCCAGCACCACACTCTCAACTAACAATACTACTCTCACAACATTGATTAATTGAACAATGGTAACAGGAGGCTGACAACATTACTAGTCTGAGAACATTGATTAGTTGAACAACTGAAACTGATTGTGGGCGGCACGGTGGCACAGTGGTTAGCACTGTTGCCTCACAGCACCAGAGACCCGGGTTCAATTCCCACCTCAGGCGACTGACTGTGTGGAGTTTGTACGTTCTCCCCGTGTCTGCGTGGGTTTCCTCCGGGTGCTCCGGTTTCCTCCCACAGTCCAAAGATGTGCAGGTAAGGTGAATTGGCCATGCTAAATTGCCTGTCGTGTTAGGTAAGGGGTAAATGTAAGGGTATGGGTGGGTTGCACTTCGGCGGGTCGGTGCGGACTTGTTGGGCCGAAGGGCCTGTTTCCACACTGTAATGTAATCTAATCTGATTGAGTAGCAATCTGTTCAAAGTTGCAAGTGTTGAGTGACTATCAATATGAAATAGTTTGATGACATCTTGCCTGCAGAAGTATTGATTAGCTGGGGCTTCCATGGGGAGAGAAAGTGACCCCTGCTTCAGCAGTTTAGCCAGTATATATCCAATAAGCAGGGAAAATGGCTTCCACACGCAAAATGGTTTCCCTTCTTCCACAATTCTTTATTTTTCTTTTCACCATTAAAGGAGCAATTTAGGAGCTTTGGCAAAAGGGGGAATGTAGTCCGAGCCAGTGGGTTGTCTGGTGGGGGGGCTCAGAATCAGAAAGGTAGGCCTCAGAATTGGAGTGGCCAGACTCAATGAGTTCTGGGTCCAGAGATTCTGCATTTTCACAGAGGCTTTCAGTGAAGTGAATTTTTGTCAATGGATAGTCAGTGGTACAGGAGGCAGCAGTAGTGAATACAAGTGTGTGCAAAACCGCTT
The DNA here is from genome assembly GCF_004010195.1 of Chiloscyllium plagiosum. Taxonomy (NCBI): domain Eukaryota; kingdom Metazoa; phylum Chordata; class Chondrichthyes; order Orectolobiformes; family Hemiscylliidae; genus Chiloscyllium; species Chiloscyllium plagiosum. The sequence goes on from NC_057743.1 coordinate 862,706, forward strand.
AATGAACATAATAAGGACCACGAGAAGAACGAAAATAACAGCAAGGACAATAACCCCTTGTAGCAGGGGACAGCAGGACCCAGGCTAGGAGCACATCCAACTCCACAAACCCCACTGGGAGCCTGGTTTATTGAGCGCAGAGGCTGCTTGTCAAATGTGTTGGGCAAGGTCGGTAATGTTCTCACTTTGTTCGGAGATATAGGCACAGCATTCAGAGCCGATGAGGGTGCATGTGCCTCTTTTTCAGCATATTGCAGGGGTCTCCCAGAGGAGTAATGAAATCTCTCTGCCCAGAGGGGACCAAAATCATGGACAACCCCAAAGGCATATCTGGAGTCTGTATAAACATTGGCCGATATACTGCTGGCGAGGACGCAGGCCCCAGTGAGGGCAAACAGCTCGGCAACCTCTTTCCACCTTGGAGAGAAAGAATTCTTCTCAAACAATTTTATCATAGCATAGTCCCCAGGCTGGAAAGGATGCAGTGGCTCACTTTTAGGTGAGGGAATGGCCTCCTTTACAAAGTCATAGTTGCGAGTAACCATTTTGCTGAATGCTGGGAATTAGTCCAGCAGAGCCTCCGATGTCAAGAGTAATATTACATCCTCAGGGAGCAATGCCCCGTAGGCATTGCTCTGAGGACCTCAAAAGGAGTCAGTCCCGTGGTTTGGTTGACCTGGCTAGATAAGGTATATAGTGTCAAAGGCAAGGCAGGCCGACTTCCTGGGTAATTTTAATCAGGGTGGCATTAAGTGTGCCATTCATCTGTTCCACCATACTTGAGGACTGGGGCTTATGGGGGATGTGGTACTTCCATGTCAAACCCAGTGTCAGGAGTATGGTGCTGGAAAAGCACAGTAGGTCAGGCAGCATTGGAGGAGCAGGAGAATCAACATTTCAGGCATAAGTCCTTCATCAGGAATGAGGCTTAAGCCTGAAACATCAATTCTCCTGCTCCTTAGATGTTACCTGACCTGCTGTGCTTTTCCAGCACCTCACTCTCGACTCTGATCTCCAGCATCTGCAGTCCTCACTTTCTCCTATGTAATACCCAGTGCCTTGCTGACACCAGCTGTGATTGTTGAGGTGAAGTGGGTCCCTTTATTAGTGTTAATGCCACCCAGAATCCCAAATCTGAAGATAACATCTCTCATTAGGCATTTAACCACTGTCCGAGCAACATCCATTTCTGTGGTGATGGTTTCCACCCATTTAGAGAACATGTCTAGGATTACCAGGAGGTATTTGAAACCCTGTTTAGTTGGCATGTGAGCAAAATCAATTTGTAGCTGACTGAGGACCCGGCACATGGTCATATCTGATCATACTGTCATTGTTTTGCGGGCATATTAAACAGTTTGAGACTAGCACTAGGGCAGCAGCTGCAAAACCCAGTGCATACCAGGTTTGGTGTACAATGTTTATCATATGGTGGGCAGCACGGTGGCACAGTGGTTAGCACTGCTGCCTCACAGCGCTGGAGATCCGGGTTCAATTCCCGCCTCAAGCGACTGACTATGTGGAGTTTGCACATTCTCCCCGTGTCTGCGTGGGTTTCCTCCGGGTGCTCCGGTTTCCTCCCACAGTCCAAAGATGTGCAGGTCAGGTGAATTGGCCATGCTAAATTGCCCGTAGTGTTAGGTAAGGGGTAAATGTAGGGGTATGGGTGGGTTGCGCTTCGGCGGGTTAGTGCGGACTTGTTGGGCCAAAGGGCTTGTTTCCACACTGTAATGTAATCTAATTCCCCTTTTCCCTGCATGGCCAACTCCATGGGCAGCCAGTGCCAGGACATGCAAGTGGAGCCTGGGGCATCCATCAGAGTGCACGAGCAGTCCTAGAGTAGGGTCCCCTTAGCGCCAAAGTGGGCCAAGCTGTCCTTCTGGACCTGGGGAGCTGCATTCTGTGCCACTTGCACTCCTTCTGTGAGATCAGATGCTTCTGAAGTTTCTCATTGTCTGGGGAGCCTGTAATACACATGTAGTGGGAGTCAACGCTGTCTGTCAAGCAACTCAGTCAGCGCAAGTGTTTACATGGGTGACAAGATCATCGGCAGTGGTATGGGCAGCATGTTTTACAACGGCTATAGCAGAGGATAGAAGAATAGCCCACAACAGATTATCAATGAGCCGGGCATGCTGCAGGGGTCTCCCAGAGGAGTAATGAAACCTCTCTGCCCAGAGGGGACCAAAATCATGGACGACCCCAAAGGCATATCTGGAGTCTGTATAAATATTGTCTGATTTGCTGCTGGTGAGGATGCAGGCCCCAGTGAGGGCAAACAGCGCGGCAACCTGTGCAGAAGCCTTTTCGGCAGTGCAACAGATTTGAGTGCTTGAGAAGGGGTACAGACTATATAACCCACTAACACCTGATGACCTGAGGGCCTATAAGAGGATCCATCATTGAAGAGGATTGGGTCAGGGTTGTCTCATGGTGTTTCGGAGAGATCGGGGCATGGGTTACAACCTGCTGAATTAAATCCAAACAACCAGGGGTTTCTGTCTGGGGATGCTGAATGACAGGAAGAAAGGTGGTGGTGTTTAAAGCAGTGGTGCATTGAAGGAAAAGATTGGAACAAAATAGTAATATGACCTCATAACCTGTTCTCCCAGACGCTTGAAAAGTTGAATTGCTGCTGAATTAAGCAGCAGGGCAACCAAATGTGGAATGAAAACAGTGCATGGATAACGCAGCACAATGTGGAGGAGGGGAGCGTTTCTACTGTTACAGCAGTGGCTGCCACAGCTCATCAGGCGGAGGGTCATGAGCATCCAATGGACTAACTGTTGAGCTCTTCGAATATCCTTGGGGAAGCCGGGTGCATGTGTATTGGTGACCACCATAAGTAAAGGCGAAAAGGTAATGACTCTCGGGACAATTTGATGGAGAAAAAGGCTGAACAGAGGTCAATTACAGAAAAGCAAGTGGCAGAAGCAGAGAGACTAGTAAGAATGATGTACCTCTGGTACTATCGGCAAGCAGGGGACAGCAATAGCATTCACAGCCCTTATGTCTTGAACGAAACACCACCTTCCAGTTTTTCCTGGTTTCAGGATTGGAAGTACAGTGGTATTACAGGGGCTGGTGGTAAGTACCTAAATGCCTTGCTATACAAGTGTGGAAGCGTGGTCATGGCAGCCTGCAACCCAGAATAGTGGAAATCAGGGATTTCTAAGGGACAGCAAAGGATAGAGGCATTCAATTTACAAAGGGTTTGACGGCCCAGGAGGACCAACTGACAGGATGAGGAAACTATAGCCATGTAGGGGACCGTGACTGGTCCAACATTAAAGGACACTGGATTAGAAAGTGGTTCTAACATGGGTACTCTGGAGACACCTACAGAGCAGACAGTATCAGAACTGAGGGGAAGGTCTGCTGAAGGGAGGTGCAGATGAGTGTGTGTCCCAGAGTCCACCAAAAGCGAAATGAGACAACATTCCACCTCCATCCCCATCACGAGATTTTCAGACAGGGAGTGAGAGAAGCTTGTCACGGTGGCCTTCAACACTTCCCTCCCGCAGCAGCACGAGGAATTTAGGGCACGGGAAAATGGGTTGCCTACAGTTCAGGTGGCTGGCTGAGGCTGTCTCTGTGGAGGAATATGATTTCACTGGGAAAACGAAGATGGAAGCCCTCAATGATCGCTGAGGGGTGATTATCCAACAATCTCTTTCCCAGGGACCCAGTTTGCCGCATGCCCTACATCTATCCCCACTTTTGTCCCAATACCACTGCGCCTAGCCATGGTTTTTCCCCTGATTCCATGGCTGCATGGGCTGAGGGTATGCCTCTTCCTCACTCTTACACTCAAACAGTCCCTGTCGGTCTAAATTGTTGAGAACAGCCCCACTCGGCTGTTTGTCAGTTTAGGTTGTGGGACTTGTTAGACGTGAGCAGGTCAGTGCAGCATACAATTCACAAGTGTCTGTACTGCCAACTTATCATCAAAGGGATGTCCGTTGAGCACTCCAAACATCTTTGAGACAGACAATGAAATCGGGGATAGGCTCATTTGCTTTTTGTAGGTAAGGGGTAACTTCTCCAAAGTCAGCCTGTTGCCTTGCAGCTGCCGTGTTGGCACCTTTAACGCTGTTCCCAAGCCCAGGTGGAGCATGTGCATGCTTTAGCCCAAGGCTCAGCAGGGAATGCAGTCGAGGTTCTCACGGTTGCCCAGTGAGGCCCGTATGCTAACGGCAGTAAAGTCTGGACGTCCTGTGGTAAGCAATTGTAGATATCAGAAATTTGTAGTAGCTCATTGAGATACGGTATCAGGCAGTTTAGCAGCGGAGGAGCATCTGAGAGGATCCCTCAGACCTCAGCATGAGGCCAGGGCTTGTCCAGAGACATGGTGCTTACCATAATGCAGATGTGCCGGTTTTCGGAGCTCTGGGACTTCAAAGCTGCGGCCGCATTGTGAGTAAGTCTGGTGTTGGAAGCGGGATCGGTTCCTGCTTGATCTGGGTGTCCTGTCCTGGCGTGCTCCCTACAACTGATGCCTCGGAAATCCCTTGATCTGAGGTAGAAAGGGCGGGGGGGGGGGGTGCTGGGAGGTGTGTGGTAACAAATGCAGTGCCCTCGCTTACTAGCAAGTCTGTCTCCGGAGTTGGGGAAAGGACCCTTAGGATATTGAGGGACATACGACGGTGGGGCAGTGTGCAGGGAATTGGAAGATGCAGGAGTATCTGAACGCTGACAGCAACCTTTCTTTTTAGGGAGCTGGTGCCCTTTTGCGACCTCCTTGAACATTTCCAGGCATTGAAGTGTGTAGTCAGTACCCGCCCTCAATATGCATTCTCCAGTACTCAATTGTCTCCAGTTTAACGGAACCCCGATAAGGCCAATTTCTGTGGGACCATCCATACAAATCGGAGGTAAAGGGAATGACATATCCGCTGTCACCTGTTTCCTTCCATTCCGTGTCAGCCAGTGACCCTGGTATTACCAGAGGATCTTCTACCTTGTTCTTGCAGTGTATATATTTACCGTGGTATTTCTATGTCTTTTGCGAGAGGGTCAGTGAACATGGACGGCCCATCTAAGTGGTACAAGGTAGATTCATCTCCGGGGACAGTCCTTCTCCAAAGGGTTTCAAGTTCCGCAAACCCTGTGAATTTATCTGTGAATGGTTGTACGGGAAACAACAATGGCACAAACGGACACAGACAGGATGAACAGATAGGACAAACAAACAAGACAAACACAGGAGCCCTGATCAATTTACTAAGATTTCGCTATTTTGAACTTGAATTACTGCTCGGCAATGGTCTTTTCCGGGTCCTGTCTTGCAGTGGCATCTCTCCCCAATTTAGGCTCAGCCTGTTGGCTCAGGCTGGGATCATGCAGTCAGCCGAATTTTCGGAAAAAAGTTCAGAGAAAAATATTTAGAAATTTAGAGGAGTGATCTTTTCATTCTTCCATCATGCCTTAGCATCTGTCCCCAACTTAAGATCAGCCAGTTGGTTCAGATTGGGATCACACAATTAGCTGAACTTAAAAAAAAGGTTCTCTCTGGAGCCCAGTAAGCAAGGAGCCCTGCTGACTAACACCAAATCACTGAGAAACTAGAAACGCATAGAGTGATTAAAAGCAGTCAGGATGGCTTTGTGAGGGGCAGGTGGTGCCTCACAAATCTTATTGAGTTCTTTGATGAGGGACGAAGGTCGAGCAGTGGATGTGGTGTATATGGACTTCAGCAAGGTATTTCATCGGGTTCCCCATGGTAGGCTCATTCATAAAGTCAGGAAGTATGGGGTACAGGGAGATTTGGCTATCTGGATTCAGAATTGGTTGGCTGACAGAGATGGAAAATATTCCGCCTGGAAGGCAGTGGTGAGTGAGGTCCCACAACGCTCTGTTCTTGGGCCTCTGCTTTTTGTAGCTTTTATAAATGACTTTGATGAGGAGTTTGAGGGGTGGGTTGGTAAATTTGCCGATGCCACAAAGGTTGGAGGTGCTGCCGAGAGTATTGAGAGCTACTGCAGGCTACAGCATGACATAGACAGGATGCAGAGTGGGCTGAGAAATGGCAGATGGAGCTCAACCTGGATAAATGTGAAGTGATGCATTATGGAAGGTCAAACTTGAATGCTGAATATAGGATTAAAGACAGGATTCTTGGCAGTGTGGAGGAACAGAGGGATCTTGGTGTTCAAGTACATAGATCCCTCAAACTTGCCACCCAAGTGGATAGGGTTGTTAAGAAAGCATATGGTATTTTGGCTTTCATTAACAGTGGGATCACGTTCAAGAGCTGTGAGGTTTTGCTACAGCTCTACAAGTCCCGGGTGAGACCACACTTGGAGATAGGGCATACACATGTTCTGAGAAAGCTCCAGTGATAGGAGGCTGTGTAGTTTACACAGGGTCAGGTGAATAGTAGGGGATTATGGAGACACAGAGTGTTATCTAGGAACACAGGAAGGAGACCAGGTACAGGCCATTGAGCCCCATGAGATGTGCTGGAGGGCATCATCGACCACATGGGAGGGGAAATTGCAGTCTTTAAAGAAGGAGGCCATCTGGGATGTTCTGTGGTGGAATTAGTCATCATGGGAACAGACGTGGTGAAGGTGGAGGAATTGGGAATATTATTTCAGAGGCAGGGTGGGAGGACATGTAGTCCAGGTAGCTGTAAGAGTTAGTGGGTTTATAGTAGATGTCTATATTGAGTCGGTCACGGGAAATGGGGATAGAGAGATCCAGGAAAGGGAGGGAGTGGAATGTGTTAGTGAAGTCGATGAACTGTTCGACCTCCTCTTTGTCAACTTCACACTCCCCTGCAATCCTCCCTATCTTAGTGACCTCCTCCAATTTGTGCAATGCTCTCTATCTGTGTAAGTGTCGCCAACTCCTATCACTGTTTCTGTCTGGACACTGTGCCAGACTCTCCAGCCTTCCCATCGATATAACCTTCAGAACCAAAGCCATCCAATATCAGTAAATGACTTTAGTCAATACAGCCCTCCATATCTTTGTTAGTTCCTCCAGTCTCTATAACCCTATTTATTTCTGTATACTGCATCATTCTGTAAAATGTGGCCTATCTGTGTAAACCCTTGCCCCCATTCTACAAACATCCTACAAACTGCTCCAGCCGTCCCAACCTCCCCACCTCCATGAATGCCTGCAGCCTCGACAGGCATCCGAATCTTTGTAACCTCGTTGTAGCTCCATGATTCTACTTACCTGTGAAACCATCTCCAGTCCCTACAGCCCTCCCAGTCCGGGTAGCCTGATCCAGATCAGACACTTTTTGCTGTCTCTGTAATGTCCTCCGCTTTCAACAATCCTTCCTATTTGTGTAACCTCCTTCACACCTCATACCCTCCAGCTTCCTGAAACTTCTATCTACTATTACAATCCTCCATCTGAAACCAAGAGGTGACAGTATTAATCAGGAAAGTGCTGAAATGTATGATAAATGATCTACTAGGAATGATAACTACACACTTAGAAATCAATAGAATAAGCATAAGCCATAAGACCAATACAGCAGTAGAATCAGTCCATTTGGTCCATGAGTCTGCTCTATCATTGAATTATGTCTGATATGTTTCACAATCCCATTCTCTTGCATTCTCCCTATGACACTTGTGCCCCTTACTCATCAAGAATTCATCTCTATTTGTCTTCAATTCACTCAATGAGGTCTCCATAGCCCTCTGCAGCAATGAGTTCCACCGATTCACCACCAACTGGTTGAATAAATTCCTCCACGTCTCCGTTCTAAAGGGACAACCCTTGGTTCTGAGGCTGTCCTCATGGGCCCTAATCTCTCCTATTCCACTCTTCTTCAATTCCACTCTATCCAGATCTCTCGGTATTCTGTATGTTTGATTGAGATCCTGTCTCATACTTCAAAACTACATTGACTATAGACACAGAGTCTTTAACTGCTCCTCTTATGACAAGTACCTCAACTTGACCATCTTTCTTGCAAACTTTCGCTGTATCCCCTTCAAGGCCCCACACATCTTTCCTTATGTGCGGGGCCCAAAACAGCCCTCAGTATTCCAAGTGTGGTCTGACCAAAGCCTTTTAGAGCATCAGCAGTACATTGATGCTCTTGTGTGCTACCATCTTGAAATGAATGTTAACATTTCTTTTGCTTTCTTGACTCCAATTGACCTTCCATGTCAATCTGAAGAGAATCCTGAATTAGAATTCCGAAATCCCTTTGCACTTCACATCTTTCCCCATTTAGAAAATAGTCTGCACCTTCGCTCTTCCTACATAATCTCACAACTACCCACATTGTATTCCAACTGCCATTTCTTTGCCCACTCTCCTAGCCTGCCTTTCTGCAGCCTTCCCTCTTTCTCAACTCTACCTATCCCTGCACCTCGTTCAAGATGATACCAAATTAGCAACATTGTTCTTTGTTCCTTCATCCAGACTGTTCAGGTATAACATGTACAGTTGTTGCCCTAATACTGTCCCCTGTGGAACTCCACTCAATGGAACAGTCAAATGAGTCAAGCTCCCCAAAGAGACATGATGTTAGAAAATGCTGACCACCAAGTGAGTTTCTTCAGGATTGTGTTTCAATCTCATTGCAACTGATCACCAATCATTCTTTAGTTACAAATGCATAGCTCTTAACAATAGCACTGCTTCCCACTGAGTTGGGCTTCACAGGGGCTCAATATTCCCTACATTCACTCTTTTATGTCACACTTTTATATCGTCTGATTGGACAGATTTTCATCCCAAATCAGGGAAGTCATATTCTATGAGGTCCTGCTGGCTGACCCAATTACAGTTAGCGCACCATGTTCTGACAAAAATCACTAACTGTGCAGAGTAGCCCCATGTCTGATTATGCTAGTACATGTTTACAAAGGGCAGGTAAAGATGATAAGGGCACAAGGAATGCCAAGTAATTCTGGGATGTTTGCTGAGAGGAAAATTGTTCTGGAATGCCACATGATAAGATGGGGTTGGAATCCGATGTGTGGGAAGCCACAGGGATAACTATGAATTAAGTGAGTTTAGTGAGCTATGAAGAGAAAGCCCATGAGGTCTTGTGGAAGAAATTCTTTCAAACGCAACGCGAATCAGACTTAAATAAGTAGAGACAGGAGGCTGAATTGTGTCAACACTAGCTACACTCCAAGTGTAAGTTGGTGTCAATTTTTTATTTGCATTGTTTTATTTCATATTTTTTGTATTTACCAAGTGGTGGCTCAGTGGTTCTAGGGACCACAACAACAGGGACCCAAGTTCGACTCCATCCTTCAGTAACTGTTTGTGAAAAGTGTGCACATTCTCCTCATATATCTGTGGGTTTTCTCCAGGTGCTCCAGTTTCCTCCCACAGTCTAAAGATGTGCTATTTCGGTAGAATGACCTTGGGGTATGCTAGGGTACAGTGGGGGGATGCCCTTGGAGGGTCAATGTGGGCTGAATGGCCTGCTTCCATGATGCAGGAATTCTATAAAACTATTTTTCAGAAGGCCAAGTACAGCTCTCAAGAGTTTCACCTGCACTTGACTGTTGATAGTTCCATCATTATTTGTATCATTAACATTTCCAGTCCAACCACACTACAACTCCCCACCCCTTCCAAATTTCTACATCAATTACATAATTGTAACAATTACTCTTAATGAGAACCACTGACTTGAGTTTTGCTTTGGTTCCTTGATATTCCACTCTGTCAAATATGGCCCGTTGCCACTTTGGCTGTAGTGGAACTGCTTGGCAAGATGTATGGAATCTCTGGAGCACAGGTCTTCAGTATTATTATCAGAATATTGTCAGGGCCCACACTTCGCAGCCTCCATCTCTTGATATGATGTACAGTGAATTGAATTGCCTGAAAACTGGTATCTGTGATACTGAGGACCACTGAAATAGGTTGAGCTGGATCATTCATTTGGCCCATCTGGCTGAAGATTGCTACAAATGCTTCAGAGTTTGCACTTGTGCTGGGGGCTCCTAATACTGAAGACAGGATATTTGCAGAGCCTCCAGTAAGTTGTTTAATTATCGATAACCATTAATGACTGGATGTGGCAGGACTGCAGATCAGATCTGACGCTTATGGAATTGCTTAGTTCTATAATTTGATGCTAATATGATGACAAATCTGATGACTACCTGGCACACAAGTAGTCCTGTTCAATATATGTAACAGCCCATCTTCCACAGTTGCACTGGCAATGTTCTCCACCTTTCCCCCACTTCATCAATGACTATTGGTGTGACCTCATCCTCCCACTAGGAGGTTGAACAGCTCATCAACTTCATGAACACCTTCAAACCTGACTTTAAATTAACCTGGACCATCTAAGACATCTTCCTCCTGTACTAGGATCTCTCCATCTCTAGCGACAGACTCGACAGGGACATCTACTTCAAATCCACTGAGTCTCATAGCGGCACGGTGGTACAGTGGTTAGCGCTGCTGCCTCACAGCGCTAGAGACCCGGGTTCAATTCCCGCCTCAGGCGACTGACTGTGTGGAGTTTGCATGTTCTCCCCATGTCTGTGTGGGTTTCCTCCGGGTGCTCTGGTTTCCTCCCACAGTCCAAAGATGTACAGGTCAGGTGAATTGGCCATGCTAAATTGTCCATAGTGTTAGGTAAGGGGTAAATGTAGGGGTATGGGTGGTTTGTGCTTCGGCGGGTCGGTGTGGACTTGTTGGGCCGAAGGGCCTGTTTCCACACTGTAAAATAATCTAATCTAATCTAATCTAATCATAGCCACCTGGACTACACATCATCTAATACCAATGCTCCCTTTAAAAACGCTAAGCCTTTCTCCCAGTTCCACCACCTCCACTGTATATGTTTTCAGGAGGAGAAATTCCACTTCAGATTATCCCAAAAGGCCTTCTATTTCAAGGTTCGCAATTTACCCTCCCACATGATCAGCAATGCTCTCCTCCACTTCGCACACCTCTGCCCTTGAACACCACTTCTCCAACCACAACAAGGATAGAACGCATTTGGTCCTCACCTTTATTTCCACTAATCTTCGGATCCAGCGCATTAGCCTCTGTCATTTCCGTCCCCTACAATCAGACCCCACTGCCAGAGATATGTTTCCCTCCGCAGCCCTACCTGCATTCTACAGAGACCATTCCTTCTGAAACTCGTTTGTTAGATCCTTTGTTTCCACCATATCCTTTGTTGTCCTTGAGAAGATGGAGGTGAGCTGCTGCTTTGACGTACAATGCAATTCAGGAGGACCTTGACACAGTGATACTAAAGGAACGGCCATATATTTCAAAGTCAGGATGGTAGTTGGCTTGGAAAGGAGTTCAAACATGGTGGCATTCCCATATATTTAGTGCCATTTTCATTCTTGATAGTTGTGGTTGTAAAGGTACTTTGTAACAAGCCTTGGTAAATTTCTACAGAGCACCTTGCAGATAACAAACATTTCTGCTACTGAGTGTCAATGGTGAGGGATGAAGCTGACTGTAGACTGATTCAGGCAAATATGGAGGATCTTATCGCAAGCACCTTCAACAGGCTTTGGGAAATCATGAGATAAGTTATTGCGGCATGACTCTGACTCAATGGCTGTTGTGATTGGACCCTGTAAGATCTCACTCATTCCAGTGCCTTGACTATTCCACAGATTTCAACAATTTGTTCTCCATTAAGTTATGTTCAATTCTGTTTTTAAATTGCCCATCTGTCCCTCCGTATCTTTCCCTGTCATCATCTCCAGCTGCGACATCCAACTCTATTTCAGTTACTCACTTTATCTCCAGAATGACTGTGTGGAGTTTGCACGTTCTCCCTGTGTCTGCGTGGGTTTCCTCCGGGTGCTCCGGTTTCCTCCCACAGTCCAAAGGTGTGCAGGTTAGGTGAATTGGCCAC
>NC_057743.1:874580-875812 GCF_004010195.1 Chiloscyllium plagiosum
TTGCGCTTCGGCGGGTCGGTGTGGACTTGTTGTGCCGTAGGGCCTGTTTCCACACTGTAATCTAATCTAATCTAATCTAATCTAATCATTATTAGCTACGACAGCCATACCTATCACTATCAATTCCTGCAGCATCGACACTCCACCCTATCTCTCTAATCTCCGGACCCTCACCACTCGTTATCTCTCTAACTACTTCCAGCCCCTTCACGGCTCCTTATCTCTCTAACCTCCTTCAGCCCCTTTACTCCTCTCTATCTCTCTAAAGACGACCAGCCCCTACGTACCTCCCTATCTATCTAACTTCCAGCTGCAACACCGCCCACCACATCCTGTGATTGGACACCTCAAAATTAGTGAAAAGTTTAATGTGTGAGACCAGCTAGGAGGGCAGGAGAATAGTTAAGTCTAGAGATAAAAAGCGAATAGAAAAGAATTGAAACCACTTGAGTTGAGACTAGGATAGAGGAATTGGGTGATGTCACTGATGTGGTAGTAGGTGGTTTCCATGATTATGTCAATAATCTGTTTTGTTTAGTTTGGGCATGGCACTGTTGTTCTGACCTGTCTGTTTCAGCATGAAGAGGTTGCAGGAGAGGGGGGTGATGTTGGACACTAGAAAGTTGGGTTTGTGACAGAGACTGAAGACAGCTGCTTTCATTTTTTCTAGTGTTTCAATGGAGGATGTCAGACACATCAGGCAGGTATGAGATTTGGAAGGACCTTGTAGGTTTCAGTGTCCACATGCATCTCCAATCCTGGTCATTCTAGATGGTGAATGTTGAAAGTTTTGGAGATACTGCTCAAGTTCTGTCAGGTGCAAACACATGCAATCTTTCTCCTTTGCCTCTGGCTCTCTCACGTCTGTTTTTGTTTCATTCCATGGAGACCAGAGTCTTGTGCATGTTCAGATTGGGGTGACAGGTTCCCCTCCTGTAGAATGCTAGTTGTGTTTATACAACATTATGGCAGATTCCATAATGAATTTCTCTCAGTGCCAAAGCAACAAATTATGACATTCATTCAGCTCAGTTGTGGGTGGACAAGACCCACAGAATATGCACAGGGTTTGTCTTCATTGTGACTTCAGCAAATTATTTGGCCTGTTGAGACACAAGTCACACGAGGGATGAGCTGGGGTTGGAAGGGAGGAATTCAGTGACTACTCTCAGGGGGTGGTAAATGGGATCCAAGTCAATGTGTTTGTTGATAGAGTTCCAGTTGAAATACCA
>NC_057743.1:876312-877150 GCF_004010195.1 Chiloscyllium plagiosum
TTTTATTACTGCTAGTGGTTTTCTGATGAGCTGGCATGTATGACAGGACATTGCTTAGGCCACTGTTGGAATATTGTGTGCAATTCTGGTCTCCTTCCTATCGGAAAGATGTTGTGAATCTTGAAAGGGTTCAGAAAAGATTTACCAGGATGTTGCCAGGATTGGAGGATTTGAGCCACAGGGAGTCTGCTAAACAGACTGGCGCTTTTTTTCCCATGGAGCGTCAGAAGCTGAGGGGTGACCTTATAGAGGTTATAGGTATAGAGGGTATAGGTTTATGGTGAGAGGGGAAAGGTATAAAAGAGACCTAAGGGGCAACTTCTTCACGCAGAGGGTGCTACATGTATGGAATGAGCTGCCAAAGGCTGGTAGAATTGCAACCTTTTAAAAGGCATTTGGATGGGTATATGAATAGGAAGGGTTTGGTGAGATATGAGTGGGTGCTGACAAGTGGGACTAGATTGGGTTGGGATGTCTGGTCGGCATGGACAGGTTGGACCGAAGGTTCTGTTTCCATGTTATACATCTATATGACTCTATATCTGGCAAAATTCAACTAGAGCTTTGTGTAGTCCAGGCCAGTAAAAATGTCTTTGCATTTTAGCCTCTGCTTTCCTCACCCCTAAATGACCTCCAAGTGGTCATTCATGTGCCACTCACAGTACTTCCTTTCTATGTCGTACTGGCAAAACAATTTGATGAATATTACTTACTGTATGGAAACAGGCCCTTCGGCCCAACAAAGCGCAACCCACCCAGACCCATTCCCCCTAACATTACGGGCAATTAAGCATGGCCAATTCACCTAACCTGCACATATTTGGACTGTGAGAGGAAG
>NC_057743.1:878740-900240 GCF_004010195.1 Chiloscyllium plagiosum
GAAAGTCCCAGATGATTGGAAAATCGCTGTTGTAACCCCCTTGTTCAAGAAAGGATCAAGACAAAAGATGGAAAATTATAGGCCTATTAGCCTAACCTCGGTTGTAGCTAAAGTTCTAGAATCCATCGTTAAGGATAAGATTTCTAAATTCCTGGAAGTGCTGGATTGGATTAGAACAAGTATGGAATTAGTAAGGGGCGGTCGTGCCTGACAAACCTGTTAGAATTCTTTGAACAGGTAACAAGTAGATTAGACCATCTACCTAGACTTCCAAAAGGCATTTGATAAGGTGCCTCACAGGAGGCTGCTGAGTAAGATAAGGGCCCAAGGTGTTCGAGGTGAGCTACTGGTGTGGATTGAGGATTGGCTGTGTGACAGAAGACAGAGAGTTGGGATAAAAGGTTCTTTTTCGGAATGGCAGCTAGTGACAATGGTGTCCCGCAGGGTTCAGTGTTGGGGCCGTATTTATATTAATCATCAGGACGAAGGGACTGGGGGCATTCTGGTGAAGTTTGCCAATGATATGAAGTTCGGTGGACAGGCAGGTAGCACTGAGGTGTTGGGGAGGCTACAGAAAGAGTTTAGATTAGATTAGATTACTTACAGTGTGGAAACAGGCCTTTCGGCCCAACAAGTCCACACCGACCCGCCGAAGCGTAACCCACCCATACCCCTACATTTACCCCTTTACCTAACACTACGGGCAACAAAGGGGTAACACTACGGGCGAGGAAGATTTAGACAGTTTAGGAGAGAGGCCCAAAAAAATGGCTGATGAATTTCAATGTGAGCAAATACAAGGTCTTGCACTTTAGAAAAAAGAACACAGGCATGGACTATTGTCTAAATGGTGAGAAAATTCATAAAGCCAATGTACAAAAGGATCTCTGAGTGCTAGTCCAGGATTCCCTAAAGATTGACTTGCAGGTTGAGTCCATTGTTTAGAAAGCAAATGTAATGTTGTAATTTATCTCAAGAGGGTTGGAATGTAAAACCAGTGACATGGTACTGAGACTTTATAAAGCTTTGGTTAGGCCCCATTTAGAACACTGTGTCTAGTTTTGGGCCCCACACCTCAGGAAGGACATACTGGCACTGGAGCATGTCCAGCACATATTCACATGGATGATCCCTGAAATGGTAGGCCTCACATATGATTAACAGCTGAGGATCCTGGGATTGTATTCATTAGAGTTTAGAAGATTGAGATTAGATTAGATTAGATTCCCCAACAGGCCCAACTCATCCACATTGACCCTCCGAAGAGTAACCCACCCAGACCCATTCCCCATATTTACCCCTGACTAATGCAGCTAACTCTATGGGCAATTCAGCATGGCCAATTCACCTAACCTGCACATCTTTGAGGGAAGATCTAATAGAAACATAGAAGATAATGCATGCCTTAGAAAGGGTGGATGCTGGGAATTTGTTTCTGTCAGGCGTAGATACTAGGACCTGTGGGTCAATTTAGAATGGAAATAAGGAGACATTTCTTCAGCCAGAGAGTGGTGGGCCTGTGGAATTCATTGCCATGGAGTGCAGAGGAGACCAGGACGTTAAATGTCTTCAAGGTAAAGATTAATAAATTCATAATCTCGCAAGGAATTAAGGGATATGAGGAGAGTGCAGGTAAGTGGCTGTTGAAATGCCCAACAGCCATGATTGAACGGCGGAGTTGATCAATAGGCCGAATGGCCTTACTTCCACTCCTATTTATTATGGTCTTAAATTCTCCACTGTTCTCAGGACTCTCTAGCCTCACTTTCCATGATTGAGCAATTTTTGTCTCACCTTGAATTCCTGTTACCAGTACTTTTCCTGGCATCAATCCCTCAGGAGTACATATCTCCTCACCCTTCAGCATTACCGACTGAGAAGATCCTGTTTCCCTTAATGTTGTAATCTTCATACCTACTGCTCCTGGCCTATGTGAATAAACTTTACCCTTGCATGTATATTTTTTAAGCAGATCTGGCACTTCATCCTTAATTAATCTCAGATAATTGCTTCAGAGTGTACAAGATATTCAAAGTTCCATTGTGCTTTTTATTACCAGTCGAACAAAGCTTCCAGGCTTGTCTGGTTTTTCTTACATCTGGCTTTCTCCGAGCCCACCAACACTGTGATTTCATGTGGCCCACTTTATTACAAGTGCTTTTTTTTCCGGAGCTTTTTTAACTTCCTTGTCCCCCTCAAGGGTTTTTTATTTAGCCTGTGGTAAGTTTTCCTTACAATCTTCACTGAGATTTACCTTTCCCTTTCCATGTGAGGATTCCTCTTTGCCCCAGTATCTATCCCTCATGGACTAAAACTGATTCTGGAAGCCAAACCGTGTTTTATGGACGAGCTTATAACCATCAGCCCCTTCAGCTGCTAATCTTGCTGTTTTAACTCTCTGCTCTTCCACATGAGTTCACACTACTTCAGGCAGTGAAGTTTTGAATTCCTCCAAAATAATTACGTAAGGGCATCATAGGTTTGCTTGATTTTTTTAAGCTCTTCTCCATTTATTAAAATTACTCTGTTTAATCCTTTCAAATTCAATATAGTTCTGACCAGGATCCCCCCTTAAATTCGTTGTCTATAGGCTTCTGGTACAAGCTCATATACTCTTAAAATGGCTTTTTTCACTTCCTCCTAATCCCCAGATGCCTCCTCTGATAGTGATGCAAATAACTCACCAGCCCAACCTACAAGTTATGTTTGGATCAACAAAATCCACATTGCCACTGGCTATTGCATTTGTTCAGCGACCTTTTCAAATGAGATGAAAAAGGCTTCCACATTCTTCTCATCAAATTCAGCAATGCTTGAACATACTTAAACAGTTTTTCATGAGGCTTCTGACTCCCAGGGGCTTGCTCATCCTCATTCTCTACCTCACTAAGCCGACCCTCAGCCTTTAACTCAAGCCTCTGAAGCTGACTTTCTTTTTAAGTGTCAGTTTTTGAAGTTCAAAAGCTCTCTCTTTTTATTTCTCTGTTCTCTCTTTTTTCCTCTCATCTGCTATTCCTCTTTTTCTTTCTGTTCTGCTGTTCTCTCTTTTTCTTTCTCTTCTGCTTTTAATCATAATTTGTGGGCGGCACGGTGGCACAGTGGTTAGCACTGCTGCCTCACAGCGCCAGAGACCCGGGTTCAATTCCCGACACAGGCGACTAGGTCAGGTGAATTGGCCATGCTAAATTGCCCGTAGTGTTAGGTAAGGGGTAAATGTAGGGGTATGGGTGGGTTGTGCTTCGGCGGGGCGGTGTGGACTTGTTGGGCCGAAGGGCCTGTTTCCACACTGTAAGTAATCTAATCTAATCTAATCTAATAACTCAAACTGTTTCATTTCTGCTGCCCTTGCCTTAACTTTCACCTCTAACTCAAGCTGCTTCATTTGCAGTTGAATTCTTACCATCTCTATAGATTCTGATGGTTTCTCCAGCCAGTTTAAATGCTGAGCTGCTGTTGTAATTATTTCACCTTTCCTCATAGATGCAGGCATCTCCAATTACAGCTTCTCTGCTCATTCCTGCAGGTTTTGCAAACCTTCCAAAGTCACCGCATCCATCCCCAGACAACTTTTGGCACCTGAAAGACCTCTGACTAGAGAGTCCTGTCACAAAGCTAATCCTTCTGTCTCTAAAAGCTGGTCCTTGGCTCAAGTATACTCTGTCCCTGATTTTTTTCAGAGGGGTAATAAACCAGGCTGGTGTCCAATCAGACTGGTTTGGTACAGAGATGAAGAGGATTTTGAGAGGCCTTTTGCTCATCTGAGAATGTTTTTCATTGTGTAATTTTGTGAATACATTTTTATCTGGAGCATTGGAAACTGAGGGGTGACCTTGCAGAGGTTTATACAATCATGAGAAGCATGGACAGGACAAAAAGACAAGGTCTTTTCTCTTGGGTAGGAGAGTCCAGATCTTGAGGGCTTTGGTTTAGGATAAGAGGGGGAAAATATAAAATGGACATTGGGGCAACTTTTTCATGCAGTGGGTGGTGGTGTATGGAATGAGCTGCCAGAGGGAAGTGGTGGAGGTTGGTACAATTATAGTATTAAAAAGGCACTGGATGGGTATACGAACAGGAAGGGTTTAGAGGGATATCGGTCAATGTTGACAAATAGGTCTACATAAGGTTAGGGTATCTGATCAACATGGACGAGTTGGACTGAAGGTTCTGTTACTGTGCTGTACATTGCTACGACTCAATGATGCTAAAACCTGGAGAAATGTGTTGTCGCTTGGAATGCATATATTTGTAAGTAAAAAAAACAAATTGAGGATGTGAATATAAAGTTGTACCTGGCAAATTTTAGTCAGACCTTAGACGCAATGTGCTGAAGGGCCTGTTTTTGAGCTGGAGATCTTGATGACTCGAGGTGAATCAGAACAAAATATGATCAAATGTCATTCAGTTGGACTTTTTTAGCAAACAGAATCCAATTCATTAAAGGGGAGTAAGCATCTGGATATGCCATTGATTTTAAAAATATCAGAACATTGGGGTCGTGCAGGAAGATGGCTATTTTGATAACATTCTCCAGTCAGCCAAACCTTTTCTATCCAAGAAGCAATGGCAGCTTTTGATTCTTGTTTGAATGGTGAGCCAAGGGTTATGTGGGACAGCTGAATGATCTGCATCTGTTCCTATATTTGCCCTTGTATCACACAGCTTCTACACTAGTGAGAAGGAACACACTTTTAAATAAAGCATCTCCCTTTTAAGATTTACATAAGTATATTCTTTTCTCATTTGGATTATGCTGTCCGTAGCAACCTTATTCCCAAGGAGCAGGGTGGTGTTTGTTGTTGAAAATATTCAAATTTGATCTTCATAGTTCGTTGATGGACAAAAGAGTCCATGTTTATTTCGAACAGGAAGGAAAAGTGTATTCAGCCACATTCATGATCTCACTGAATACTACAGCAGGCTTGAGGGGTCCAGAGGCCAACTTGTCCAGAGGCTCTTAACTCGTCATCTTAAGCAATCCTTCGAGACTGCTTTTATGGCCAAAAAATAGGCTTTCCAACCACCGAGGATCATGACCTTCAGAAATAACATTGATTACTTCTGATATGTTAAGCAGGAACAGGATTATATTGTTCAATCCTTTGAACATATTACACAGCACCGAATGAGGCCTTTAAAATTGCAAAAGCAAGAACAGGGCTTCCCCGCACAGCCAGAAGGAAATATAATGTTGGGATAAATGTGTCAATTTATGAATTGTGAGTAGTGGAATTTCTCAAAGATCAGTGTAAGATCTTCAACTAATTACAAATCTATCTCAATAGTTTGGATGAGGCCACTGAATTTATTGGAGCTCAATTAACTAATACACCGAGATGGTCTTTCAATATGTTGTCAAGTGAAGTTAGAGTCTCCAAAGGGAAAAAGGCAAGGGGAGGTGAGTGAACAAAAACTTGTCAGAAACAATACGATAACATAGGTTATGGGAAGTTGTCTATTATGGCAGGTAGGATGTTTAAAAACCAACTAAGAGAAAGTGAGGTCTGCAGATGCTGGAGATTAGAGTGTGGTGCTGGAAAAGGACAGCAGATCAGGCAGCACGCGAGGAGCAGGAGAATCGACATATCGGGCAGGAGTCTTTTATCAGGAAATGATGAAGGGCTCTGCCCCGAAAAGTCGATCCTCCTGCTCCTTAGATGCTGTCTGACCTGCTGTCCTTTTCTAGCACCACACGCTCGACTTAAAAAAAAACAGTAATCTATTGAAGTGAAGAGAGATTTCAGAATTCAGCGATACAGAGAAATTTGTCTGATCTGGTACATGAATCACTAAAAAACAGTTATGATGCAGATGCAGGAAGTGATTTGGACGATAAATGGAAAGCTTTTTTTTTCCGTGAAGGGTATTGAATATAAACACAGCCGTGTTTTACTGCAGAGTAAAGGGCATTTATGAGATCATGTCAGATGTATTTTGCGCAGTTTTATCTCCTTAACTGATTCAGAAAGATATAGTTGCTTTAGAAGCTGTACAGAGATGTTTATCTTCAATTATTTCTGGGATGAAGGGCTTGATTGTCAATGTTTAGTTGGTTAGGCCTGAGAATGATAGGTGATCTTATTGAACCATATAAAGCTTTGAGGAGAATTGATAGGATGCATACCCAATGGATACATCTTATGAAGGGGGCTAAACTTAGGGAAAACAGTATATGAATAAGATGAACACATATATTAGTACACAATGTTTGGACAAGGGAAAATAATTGTACATTGTCAAAGTCCTTTCACTTGATAATAATTTGATCATGGATGTAATAATTGTTTCAAAATCCCTCATTGTGATTTCATTATACGCTCATTACAACTTTGAACAAAACAAAAAGCTGGATTTGTGCTGTTTGGACAATCAAAAAGTGAGTATGATCAAAGGATTAAGGACCTTCAGTGATGAGACTTTACTGTTAATGTTTAGAAAAATGTTGAAAACATTTACAAAGAAAATTGTATCTGGAGTCACAGACATGGATTTTGGGCTGGGATGGTGCTGGCCATCAATGTCGCTGCACAGTTGCATTTGGATACTGATATTGTGGAGCTGACATACACTGGATATGGTTTCGAAGGGATCCAGTGTAAGATGTCATGTGCTGCAGGATATCCATCACTTTTATAACACCTTCCTTCAGGATCTGCTCCAGGGTGCAGAATTACAGACCTTAGGTGACATACCAAAAATCATCAGCATAGATGACCTTGTGAGACCTGTTTTTTTAGCAGGTCATTTGTATGAATGTTAAACCGCATTTGAACCAGCACTGAGCCCTGGGCGAGTCCATTGGCCAATCCATGCAATTCCTTGTTTTCCAGGGATGTCTGTAACTGGTCTGTTATGAGGGGTTGTATGAAATCTGTCCAGATCAAGTAGGGAACCTCTCTGGACAGATTTAGGAGACGGCCAATGTTTTGGAAGTCATGTTGAGGCCCAGTAGCACTGAGTCTTAATTCAGCCTTTTTCAAAGTAAATTTCAAGAGATTTTCTGACTGCAAGATGGTGTGTTCACTGATATGAACACAAATCGGCTGTCTACTATAGTCATTATATGACATAATTATTAGGTGTGTACTGCAATAATTTAGTTACTGTTCACTTCAATTATCTTTACTGAGAAACAGTGATACCTGGTTTATTTTAAGTCTCTAAGAAATAAGGGGATGTTAACTCTTTCTTGTAGAAAATATAAAACTGCCAAGTTATATAGTTCTCACAGACTAATCAAGCAACAATCAGACATTATCCGTAATGTAGCATTCTGTGAGCATGGTGTGCCAGACAATGCCATCACCACAGAGTCAAAGTTATGCATATCTACCGCCATTCAGACCAACTTGCCCATGCTGCCCAATTATCACAATTAAACTAGGCTCATTTGATTGTGCTTTGTCCATATTCCTCCATACCTATCCCATCTATGTACCTGTCTAAATGATTCTTAAATGATGCAATTTTATTTGCTTCCACCTCTACCTCTGGCAACCCCTTCCAGACACTCCATCCTCTGGGTCCTTTTGTGTTTCTCCCCTTCACCTTAAACCTATGCCCTCTAGTTTTCAACTTTCTTCCACTGGGCAATCTACCTTAGCTATGCCTCTCATGATTTTATAGACCTCTATCATGTCACCCCTCAATGTCCTATGCTCCAGGCAAAAATGTCCCAGCCTATCTAACCACTCCTTATAACTCAAATCTTCCAATCCATGCGGCATCCTAGCAAAGCTTTTCTGCACACTTTCTAGTTTAATAATATACTTTCTATAGGAGGGCAACCAGAGTTGCATACAGTACTCCAAATATGGCCTCACCAATGTCTTGTACAGCTGCAAAAAGATGTACCATTCCTATACTCAGTGCTCTGATCAATGAAAGCTAGCATGCCGAAATCCTTCTTCACCGTCCTATCTTCCTGTGACTCAATTTTCAAGGAGCGATGAACCTGTACCATGAGACCTTTTTTTTTCTATAACACTTCCCAGGGCCCTGTAGTTGAATGTGTGAGTCTAATCCTGGTCTGCTTTGCCAAAATGCAACACTTTGCATTTATCTAAATAAAACTCCATCTGCCATTCCTCAGCCCACTGTCCCAGTTGATCATGATCTCACTGCACTCTCGGAAAATCACTTTCACTGTCCACTATACCAAAAATCTTGCTGTCATCTGCAAACTTATGAACCATACCTCCCAAATTCCCATTCAAATAATTTAAGTTGACACACAATAGTGGACTCTGCAATGATCCCTGTGTATACAGCTGGTCACGGGCCTCCAGTCTGAAAAAACACACATCTACTACCACCTTCTGTCTTCTATCGCCAAGCCAATTTTGTATCAAATTGGCTGTATGCCATGAGACTTAAACTTAAGACTTAACCACACCCAACAACATACTATGCTGAACCTTGTCAAAGTCCTCGCTAAAGTCCACATAGACAACTTGTTCTCATCTATTTTCTTGGTCATCCCTTCAAAATACTCAACCAAATACATGAGATATGATTTCCAAAGCACAAAACAATGTTGACTACTCCAAATGAGTCCTTGCATCTCCAAATGCCTATAGATACCATCTCTCAGAATCCCCTCTTACAACTTACCCACTACAAATGTTAGGCTCACTGGTCTGTACTTCCCAAACATTCCCCTGCAGCCTTTCTTAAATAATGGCAAAACATTAGCCACCATGAAATCTTCAGAAACTCCACCCGTGGTGATCAAGGACACAAATACATAGGTCCTGTCCCACTGACAGAGTAGAACCAGGCAGAGGTGGCACCTCATTGATATATAATCAAATATAGTGCTGGATCTCTTGATGTATCATGGCATCTGCTGCTGATTACAATGTACATATCACCTGAATTAAGGCTTCTCTAATTGAACACAGCAGGTGGAAAGACCTGTTTCTTTTTTCTGGTCTTAAGGGAATCGAGGAAAATTCTTTTGCTGGGTGGCGTGTCACCTGGCATAGAGGAAGATGGTTGTGGCTGTTGGAAGTCAGTTTTCTCAGATATAGGAAAATCAGGTGGAGTTCTGAAAGTTGTGTTCTAGACCCAGCCATCCTCAGTTGTTTCATCAATGACCACTAGTCCAGGAGTGGGAACGTTTGCTAAAGACTGCACAAAGTTCCATAGTACATGTGGATCCTCAGATACTGAAGCATTCCATGCCCTGGAATGATCTGGACAATATGCAGGCTTAGGCTGGCAAATGACAAGTAACATTTGTGACAGACAATGACCATCATGGATGATTTCGTCATTGGCATTTGACATCCATTTGACTTTTGCTGAATCTCTTGGCATTGTCATTGAGTTTATCCAAGATCGTATAACTGCTCGGGTTAGGACAGCAGATCGAAAGTTAGGAATCTTGCAGCTAGTAACTTTTCTACTGTCTCATCAAAGCTTACCACCACCTCCAGTGCTCAAGTCATGTGTGTCTCCACTTCTCTGAATGAGTGCAGCTCCAAGGAACTCAAACAGCTTGACATGATCAAAGACCAAGCAGCCCACTTGATTGGTCCCCATCCACAATCATTCAATCCTCCACCACCGACTCTTAGCAGTGGTTGTATACACCCATGGCACTCCTGAGACAGTACCTTCCACACTCATTACCATGACCATCTGGAGAAAAAGGGCAGCATTTCAGGAATACTGATAATAATTCAGATGATTCTAACATAATTGTAGAAAAGGACAAAGATAGGCCAAGAGTTGGAGTTTAAGTTTGCGCAAGTCTAATTTTAATATACTGAGAAGAGATTTTGTTGAAGTGAACTGGAAACAACAATGAGAAGATATATTGGAATCAGAGCATTAGCAGGTATACTGAGGGGAGATTAAAATGGTTCGAAGAAAATGGGCTCTCACAAAGTAAAAAGGATCAGAATTATCAGACAGTGGGAACTCAATACTCCAGAAAGCTGGCAGGACTGAGAAATGAGGGGGAGGGGGGGTGCGGTAAGGGGTGATATTCAAAAGGAAATTAAAATGCCAACAGTTGGCAAGTTTTGAGACGATTTGTAGCTCAGATTGAGAATCTGGATGTAGGTTTGCAAACCTACATCGATGCCAACAGTGTATGAAATGATGCTAGAAAGATACATCAAGATGAATTTCGGAATTATTTTTCAAAATAAAGGAAGAAAGCAAGTAAAATAAGGAACAGAAAAGACAAACAATAGAAACCATGAGTAGATGTGGAAGATTTGTAAAAGGTTCTCAAATTGGATTCAAACTTAGTGGGGTCTCAATTATGTGGGCTACAGTGATGCAGCTAGGAGGATAGTCTGAGAAGTCCATGAGACCCTTCTCGATATTGGGTGCACATAACTTCATTTAAGAAAATGAAATCTGTGCATCGATATGGTATGATAAGGATGGCAAGATTCCAGAATCAGGGATAGCAATAGAACTTGTGGGCTTAGTCAAAAAGGAAAAGGAGACATATGTAAGATTTTGGAAATTGAAGCCAGACAGACCCCATCAAAAAAACAAAGGAAGCAAGAAAAACGTAAACAACGATTCCAGAGGAGTGACAAGCACCATACAATGTGTTTGGCAAACAGGATGAAGAAAACTGACAAGCCATTTTATACATAAAAAAGAGGCAAGAGAATAGCCAGGGAAAGAGCAGATCCACTAAAGGACAAAGGAAGGAATTTATGTGTGGAGTTAGAGGAAATGAGTGAAGTCTTTAACGAATACTTTGCAACGGTATCCATAAAAGAAAATGACATGGTGTATACAGAGAGGAGTTCAATGAAAAGAAAAGGAAAGGTGCTGGGTGTTTTGAAAAGCAATAAGATATAAAAGCCCTCAATCTCAGAATGCTAGGGAGTAAATTACTGGGGCGTGTACAAAAGATTTGTATCCTATTTCATCACAGAATAGGTACCAGAAAACTGGAGAATTGCTAACTTTGTTCCTTTGTTTCAGAAGGGCAATAAGGGTAATGCAAGAAATTATATTCATGGTAGGGAAATTTTGGAGGTGATTCTTTGGGATAGGATTTGCTCAGTTTTGGAAAACTCTGGGCTTATAAGTGAGAGGCAGCATATCTCTGTGTGGGAGAGTTCGAGTCTCACAAACGTGATTCAATCTTTTGAAGAAGTGACATAGATGATTGATGAGAGGATGGGGCAGAATGTTGCCCACATGGACCTTTGCAATGCATTTGATATGGTTCCCCCGTGAAAGGCTGATACTTAAGGTGAAGTCAAATGGGATCTTCAGTGAACTGGTAAGATGGATATAGAACTGGCTTGGTCACAGAAGACAGACTAGCGCTGGAAGGGGGGGGGTTTCTGACTGGAGATCTGTGACCAGTAGTGTGCCACAGAGATCAATGCTGCACCTGCTGGTGTTTGTTAAATATATAAATGATCTGGAGGAGAACATAGGTAGCCTGATCAGCAATTTTCCACACAACTCCAAGATTGTGGGAGCTACAGATAGTAGAGATGATTGCCAGAAGGTACAGCAGGTTGTTGGTCGTGTGGAGACTCGGATGGAGAAAAGGCAGATGTAATTTAATCTGGACAATTGTGAGATGGGGCATGTACTTTGAAAGTTCTAATGCAGGAGAGAGGTAAATAGTAAAGGGAAGAACTTCCAGTAACATCAACATCTGAAGAAATCTACGCATACACATCTACATTTCCTTGGAAGTGGCAACACATGTTCAAAGAAGGAGTTGCTTGCTTGTTGAATCAATTGAGGCATAGAGTACAAAAATGAGCAAATAATGTTGCAATGTACAGACATTTAGTTTGTAAATATTTGAAATATTGTGTACAAGACGAGTTGCCATACCAGCCAAAGGATGTGGAGGTGTTGGAGAGGGAATGGAAAAGGTTGATCAAGATGTTGCATGGTTTGGAGGCTATTAGCCGAGAGGTGAGATTGGGCAAACTTGGGTGTTTTTTTGTTTTTGCTTGAATATCAGAGGCTGAGTGGCTGCCTGGTAGCAGTTTACGAAGTTATGAGAGAAGCTTAGAAACGTTGAATAATCGGTGCCTTTTTCCCAGGGTAGAAATATCAATTACTCCGAGGCATAAGTTTAAGACAAAAAGTTGGAAACATTTAGAGGACATATGAAAGGCAAGTTTTTTTTTACAAAACTCAGAAGGTGTAAGTGACTGGAATGCGCCAACAGAGGAGATGGTAGAAGAAGAGACAATAGTAACTTTAAGCGGCATCTTGATAGATTAGAGGGGTAGGTAAGGAATAGAATGATACAAACCACATAGAGGCAAAAGGTGTATTTTTACTTTAGAAAGGCATCATGTGTTGGTGCAGACTTGGTGGGCCGAAGGGCTTGATCCTTTTCTGTATGCTTTTTGAGACAACATTTCAGCAAGGTCGTGCCAAGATTAGGTGATTATTGTCTATCTACAGCCACATTAATGTAGATCTCTCCTCATCAATTTGCAGCTTCATATCATCCCTCCCACTGTGGGAAAACACAGCACTGTGAACTTGACATGAAAGTCATCACACCCCTCACTCCCACAGTCTTCAATCTTGAGCATCGACACATTGGGGGATGCTGCACAGATCAAAGCTGCATGCACTCTACACCCACCAATGCTGGCAACCCATCACATGCCAGCCATTGCTATGACATGGAGGTGAACCCCTCTGTTAATTAAACCAAGCACCCAGAAAAGCTCACCTCACCTCGTGATCTTTTAAAGTATGAGTGACAGAGAACTCCCAAATTCCACTATTTAAAGAAAATAATATCAATTCATTCTTTAACTCTGAAAGTGAACATTAAATAACAAATATTTACAACTCTAACCCCTTTCTCTTAAATGCTTCTTTTCTGCCTCCAACTCCATAACAATGTACTGTTCCAATAAACACACTTATTAAAATTACATCAACTTAATTTCAAAACCATACAGTGGCTGTTATCTGTGGTGTCTGTCATCTTCTGGCTGAAGATTTCCCTGGATTGTCTTCCTTCTTTTATTGCGAAGATGTTTCATATGAAAAAGATACCTTTAATAGAAAATGTTTTTGAATGGCAGTCTCTCTCAATGATATTTCCTCTCTTGTTGGCAGTTACTCTGTCTGACTATCAAAATGCCTGCTTTTTTTATACCCTCAACAGTAGAACGTCTCATTGTTTCGATGTTGACAAAACAATAAATTCAATCTCAATTGGGTTTTATTATCTTGTGGCATAATTTAAATTAAGTAGTAAGTTTCAAATTGTTGTCAAAATAGAAACCAACTCAGGTATTTATTTGACAGCCAACTATTATGTATTTTCAATTTTCTGATATACTCTGAGACTGCTAGTTAGTCATATCAAAGGTAAGCTGTCAGTGCAAAACAGTATTCACTTTCTCTCACAGGTATAGTACACACCTTCAACTTCAATCTCCACCCTTGAGAAAAAAATGAACCATCATAATGAAAAAATGGCTTCATTATTTTTTTCCTAATTCTTATTCCTATGACAATGAAATACATAGGACATTAATCTAAATTCATATTATCTTCTAAACACACACGCGCGCGCGCACACACACACACAACAGTGGAATCTGTTCAATCTTATCTATACTTTATCCTTTAAATCTGTGACAATGTATCTGCTATCACATTTATACAACCACAACATGTACAATTTTAAATTAAATGTCTGTAATATAAGATTCCAATAAAATCATCTCATATTTTTGCCTTTAAATCATTCCAAGAATGTAAGCGAATTGTGATCAGTGTACACAACTGTCTCCGACACATTGTTCACCACATAAACATTAAAATGCTGTAAGGCCAGTACCAAACTCAGTAATGCCTTTTCGATGGTAGAGTATTTTCTCTGGTAGGCGTTGAGTTTTCTTGAAAAGTAGGCAATTGGTCGTTCAATTCCATCATCATTTTCCTGTAGCAATGCAGCTCCATTGAATGCAACTTTGAAGGATTTCAAAAAAATTAAGTACAGCCAAAACTGCTGCAGCTTTTAAATTGTCAAATGCCTTCTGGCATTGTCCTATCTACCAAAATTTTGTGTTCTTCTTCAGCAAATCTGTTAATGGTGCCACTATGCTGCTGAAGTTTGAATCCAACATCTGGTAGAATCTGCTTAGTCCCTACAATCGAAGCACATCTTTCTTTGATGCTGGTTGTGGAAATTCCTCGATGGCCTTCGCCTTTGTGTTCCTTGGGATCAACCTTCCATGACCAATGTTATGTTCCAAGAACATCACTTCTGCCTTCACGAATTCTGCTTTCTTTAGGTTTATTACCAGTTTTTCTTGTCTTAATTATTCAAAGAGGTCTGCTAACTGTACCATGTGATCTTTCCATGACTCACTAAAGATCAGTACATCATCAGATAAATTGCACAGTTTGCTAACCCAGCCACAACTCTGTTCATGAGTCTTTTGAATGTGGCTGGTATGTTCTTCTTTTGAAAAGGCATTACTTTGAGTTGATAGAGCCCATTTTGGGTCACCAACACAGAAACCTCTTTTGCTTTTTCTGATAAAGGCACCTGAAAATAACCACACAATTTGTGATGTAACTGGCTTGGCCAACTTTCTCCAAACAGCCAAACAATCCTGGTATTGGGTATGAGTCCGATTTTGTTATGGCATTGACCTTCCAAGAGTCCACCACAAAATAATTGAGTTCTGTCAGGTTTGGGAACTAACACGATCAGCGATCTCCACTCACCCTGTCTTGGTTCAATGATATCTTTGTTGACCATCGCATCCAATTCCTTACGTATCTGTGTGGCTTTGAAAGTATTAAGTCTGTAGGGGAGACTGGTAACAATGCTAATACATCATCCTCACAAGAAAATTTCATGGTTTTTATTGGCCACCTGCTTCATCCTATGCTGTGCCCTCTTGAGGTGCTGTTTAGCTAACTCACGAACCCCATTTAGTCTCTCTGATATACAATCCAAGCGTGAAATCTCCGACTTCGGTCCTGTCAATTTCTCTTTAATTAATCTCAAAGACCCTCTCACTTCATGTCTGAATATTAACATGAGATAGAGGCAAAAATATGTAAACAGCTTATGGAAAGATGTAGGCGCAATAGAGTCGTGGTGATAAGAGATTTTAACTTTCCCAACATTGACTGGGATTCACTCAGTGTTAGACATCTAGGTGGAGTAGAATTTGTAATGAGCATCCAGGAGGGTTTTCTGGAGCAGTATGTAAATAATCCAATTCGGGAATAATCCAATTGGTGTTGGGGAATGAGCCCAGCCAGGTGTCTGAAGTTTCGGTAGGGGATTACATAGGGGATAGTGATCAAAATTCTGTAAGTTTTAGAATACTCATGGACAAAGATGAGAATGGTCCGAAAGGAAGAGTGCTACACTGGGGGAAGACCAACTATACCAAAATTCAGCAGGAGCTGGGAAGTGTCGATTGGGAGCAGCTGTTTGAAGGTAAATCCATATTTGATATGTGGGAGGTTTTTAAAGAGAGGTCGATTAGAGTGCAGGAGAAATATGTTCCTGTGAAAATGAGGGATAGTAAAGGCAAGATTAGGGAACCATGGATGACAGGTGGAATTGTGAGATGAGCTAAAGGAAAAAGGAAGCGAACATAAGGTCTAGGCGACTGAAGACAGATGAAGCTTTGGAAGAATATCGGGAATGTAGGACCAATCTGAAATGAGGAATTAAGAGGGCTCAAAGGAATCATGAAATAGGGTTATGCAAACAGGGTTAAGGAAAATCACAAAGCCTTTTATTTATATATAAGGAGCAAGAGAGTAACTAGAGAAAGCGTTGTCCCACTCAAGGACAAAGGAGAAAAGTTATGCGTGGAGTCAGAGAAAATGGGTGAGATTCTTAATGAGTACTTTGCAACAGTATTCACCGAGAAAAGGGACATGATGGATGTTGAGGTGAGGGATAGATGTTTGATTACTCTCGGTCAGTCGGCATAAGGAGGGAGAAATTGTTGGGTATTCTAAATGGCCTCAGGTCTGGATGGGATCTATCCCAGGTTACTAAGAGAAGCAAGAAAAGAAATAACTTGGGCCTCAACAGGTACCTTTGCAGCATCCTTGAACATGGGTGAGGTTCTGGTGGGCTGGAGAATTGCTAATGTTGTCCCCTTTTTTAAGAAGGGTAGCAGGGATAATCCCGGTAATATAGGCTGGTGAACCTGACGTCAGTGATAGGGAAGCTGCCAGAGAAGATACTGAGGGATAGGATCAATTTCCATTTGGAAGAAAATGAGCTTCCAGTGACAGGCAACATGGTTTCGTGCAGGGAAGGTCATATCTTACCTACTTGATAGAATTCTTTGAGGAAGTGACATAGTTGATTGAAGAGGGGAGGGCTGTAGGTGCCATATACATGGACTTCAGTAAGGTGTTTGATAAGGTTCCCCATTGTAGGCTGATGGAGAAGGTGAAGTTGCATGGGGTCCAGGGTGTACTAGCTAAATGGATAAAGAACTGGCTGGGCAACAGGCGACAGAGAGTAGGGAAGGGAGATTCTCAAAATGGAGACCTGTGACCAGTGGTGTTCCACAGGGAGCTGTGCTGGGACCACTGTTGTTTGTGATATACATAAATGGTATAGGTGGTCTTAGTAGCAAGTTTGCAGATGACACTAAGTTTGGTAGAGTAGCAGATAGTGAAGGGGACTATGAGAGAATACAGCAGACTATAGATAGATTGGAGAATTGAGCAGAGAAATGGCAGGTGGAGTTAAATCCAGGCAAATGTGACGTGATACATTTTGGAAGATCCAATTCAAGAGTGAACTATACAGTATGTGGAAAAGGTAAAAACAATGACTGCAGATGCTGGAAACCAGATTCTGGATTAGTGGTGCTGGAAGAGCACAGCAGTTCAGGCAGCATCCGAGGAGCAGTAAAATCACGTTTCTGGCAAAAGCCCTTCATCAGGAATAAAGGCAGAGAGCCTGAAATGTGGAGGGATAAGCTAAAGGAGGCTCCTCTAGCTTATCTCTCCGCGCTTCAGGCTCTCTGCCTTTATTCCTGATGAAGGGCTTTTGCCCGAAACGTTGATTTTACTGCTCCTCGGATGCTGGCTGAACTGCTGTGCTCTTCTAGCACCACTAATCCAGAGTATGTGGAAAAGTCCTGAGGAAAATTGATGCACAGAGAGATCTGGGTGTTCAGGTATGTGGTTCTCTGAAAGCGGTAGTGCAGGTCAATGGAGTGGTCAAAAAAAGGCCAACACCATGCTTTCTTTCATCGGACAGGGTATTGAGTACAAGAGTTGGCAGGTCAACTTTTCTTGGGGGTTTCCTTTACCACTTTGGTTGGCAGGATGGTTCAGTGATTAGCACTGCTGCCTCACATTGCCAGGGACCCAGGTTAGATTCCAGCCTAGGGTGACTGTGTGTGTGGAGTTTGCACATTCTCCCCATGTCTGCGATACTTTCCTCCGGGTGCTCCAGTTTTCCCCCACAGTCCAAATATGTGTAGCTAAGGTGAATTGGCCATGCTAAATTGCCCGTAGTGTTAGGTGCATTAGGCAGGGGTAAATGTAGGGGAATGGATCTGGGTGGGTTGCTCTTTGGAGGTTTGGTGTGGACTTGTTGGGCCAAAGGGCCTGTTTCCACACTGTAGGGGATCTGATCTAATCTGATACACCCCCCACACTCACACCTTCTCACAGATGTATATCCCATCACATTCACACACACACTTAACCAAGCCAACACACACAATACAAACAACTGCATCACATGCACTCACACACACTCACTCACATGCACATTTGCTCTGTCCCTCCGACATATTCACACATACATGTTTATGGGTGAAATTGTTTTTGCAGAATTACATTTTATTTTGCTCAAAAACTGCATGAATCCAAGTAAAACTCTGTAAATCACACTTTAGAAATAGAAACAGTCGAACTCAACACAGGGACATAGACAGACCTCACACCTTAATGCATTGCCTGACCTGAGATGGCACCTATTGTTAGAAAAGCTAGACCTTTCTTGAGAATGTAATTTGAAAGAAGTTCCCATATTTACAGAAAAGAAACCAACATATCCCATTTTACAAGTTGAAAGATTTGATCTAAAATTGTTTAATGTATCATCATATCTCCATGATACTGTACTCATTTGGCTATGATTCCGTGTCTTATGATCTTATTCTCCACAAATACCTGAGAAAGAAGCAGCGCTTCGAAAGCTAGTGTTTCCAAATAAACCTCTTGGCTTATAACCAGGTATTGTGTAATCCTTATCCATCCCAATCCAACTTCCAAGTCACCAAATGTTTTGGTAGGAATTGAAATTGTGTCTCCAGATTAACAATCCAGCAATAATACCAGCAAGCCATTCCCTACTCCTGCTCTATTGGCTTGTTGTTTCACACAGGTACAAAACAAAAAAGCTTGATATCATTGCCACAATCATTCAAATTGCCCAGCACAGCGAGTCACATAGTCTCAGATACCAGTCTGGGAGGGTGGACACAGTCAGTCAGCCTCTTGTGGTTTTTGAGGGCAGGATCTTTTCCCCTGAAGTGTGTGGAGGGGAGGGGGATGTGGCTGGTATGGAGGAGCTGAATGTTTTGAAATCGCTAATCCACTTAGCTTCTTCTGCCCTATTGTGGGATAATTCCTTCGAGAATGAGAAAATTGTCAAGAGATATTCAAGGAGATGAAAATGGTTGGCACAGAGGTGTCCTGAGTGAGTGAGGAGGCAGCACAGACGCTAGGCAGAGTTGAGTATAGGGACACAAAAAAAGTAAGAGAGAGAAAATGAAAGATATTGCATTCAGTAGTGAGAGTGGGAGAACATGAGTCTTAGTGGGAGGTGGGAGCAACAGCAGAGATGAAGTGAGTGCGAGGCCACAAAGTGCAGATAGTGGCATTTATCACCTCTCAACTCACTCTGCCAACATGTCAATGTCTTTCTGGAGTTGTACACTGGCTTCATTACAGTTTATAATTTCTACAAGGTTCATGTCAATTGTAAGCCTTGAAATGGTTGCTGGCACAAGATCTCGATAATGAATATCTGTCAAAACAAGCAAGCATCCCAAAACATTCCACTGTCCTGAATACAATATCTGATAGGAAACAGAAAAAAAATCTATCACCAGGCAATTTTACATCCACATTGATGCAGACTGTTTCATTCTGTGGCCTGAAACTTTCCACACAAATTTGTTGAGTAACCTCTAACAGTCCATGTGCACCACAACAACAGTGTTACCCTTTCAGTTTTTAAAATTTATTTCACAGGTTGAAAGGCCCATTGGCTAGGCAAGCAAATATTGCTCATCCTTAATTATCCAAAGGCCAGGTCAGATTTGACCACATCGCACGCAGGCAAAAGTGAGGACTGCAGATACCGGAAATCAGAGTAGAGATTAGAGTGGTGCTGGAAAAGCTCAGCAGGTCAGGCAGCATCCAAGGAGTAGGAAAATCAACCTTTTGGGCACCAGGACTGAAGGCAGGGGGTCTCCAGGGTGAAGAGATAAATGGGAAGGGGTTGGGGGTGGGGAGAAAGTAGCAAAGAGTACAATAGGTGGATGTGGATGGGGATGAAGGTGATAGGTCAGAGAAGAGGATGGAGCAGATAGGTGGGAAGGAAGATTGACAGGTAGGACAGGTCATGAGGGCAGCGCTGAGCTGGAAGGTTGGAACTGGAGTAAGGTGGGGGGAGGGGAAATGGGGAAACTGGTGAAGTCCACATTGATGCCCTGAGGTTGAAGTGTTCCGAGGCGGAAGATAAGGCATTCTCCCTCCTGGTGAGGGAATGGCGGTGGAGAAGGCCCAGGACCTGCATGTCCTTGGCAGAGTGGGAAGGAGAGTTGAAATGTTGGGCTATGGGATGATGGGGTTGATTGCTGCAGGAGTCCCAGAGATGTTCCCTAAAGCGCTCTGTGAGTAGGTGTCCAGTCTCCCCAATGTAGAGGAGACCGCATTGGGAGCAACCTATACAATAAACGACATTGGTGGATGTGCGGGTGAAACTTTGATGGATGTGGAAGGCTCTTTTGGGGCCTTGGATGGAGGTGACGGGGGTGGTGTGGGCTCAGGTTTTGCAATTCCTGTGGTGGCAGGGGAAGGTGCCAGGAGGGGAGGGTGGGTTGTTGGGGTGCATGGACCTGACCAGGTAGTCACGGAGGGAACGGTCTTCGCAGCAAGTGGAAAGGGGTGGGGAGGGAAATCTATCCCTGGTGGTGGGGTCAGTTTGGAGTTGGAGGAAATGTCAGTGGATGATGCAGTTTATGCGAGGGTTGGTAGAGTGAAAGGTGAGGACCGGGGGGAGGTGGGGTTCTGTTCTTGTTACAGTTGGAAGGGTGGGGTTTGAGGGTAGAGGTGCGGGATGTGGATGAGATGCGTTAGAGGGCATCTACAACTACGTGGGAATGGAAATTGCGGTCTCTAAAGAAGGAGGCCATCTGGTGTGTTCTGTGGTGGAACTGGTCCTCCTGGGAGCAAATATGGCGGAGGTGGAAGAATTGGGAATACGGGATAGCATTTTTGCAGGACGTAGGGTGGGAAGAGGTGTAATCCATAAAAGCAAATTACTGTGGATGTTGGAAGCTGAAACCAAAAGAGAAAATGCTGTAAAATTTCAGCAGGTCTGGCAGCATCTGTAAGGAAAGAAAACAGCTGACATTTCGAGTCTAACTGATTCTTTGTCAAAGCTTTGACAAAGGGTCAGTTAAACTCGAAATGTCAGCTCTTTTCTCTTCTTACAGATGCTGCCAGACCTGCTGAGATTTTACAGCATTTTCTCCAGAGGTGTAATCCAGATAGCTGTGGGAGTCGGTGGGTTTGTAAAAAATGTCAGTGTCAAGTCGGTATCATTGATGGAAATGGAGAGATCCAGGAAGGGGAGGGAGGTGTCAGAGATGGTCCAGGGTGAACTTAAGGTCGGGGTGGAATGCGTTAGTGAAGTTGATGAGCTACTCAATCTCCTCGCGGGAGCACGAGGTGGCATTGATGCATTCATCAATGTAATGGAGGAAGAGGTGGGGAGTGGTGCCGGTGTAACTACAGAAGGTGGACTGGTCTACATAGCCGACAAAGAAGCAGGCATAGCTGGGGCCTATACGGGTGCCCTTGGCTACCCCTTTGGTCTGGAGAAAGTGGGAGGATTCAAAGGAAAAATTGTTATGGGTGAGGACCAATTCAGCCAAACGAATGAGAGTGCTTGTGGAAGGGTACTGTTGGGATGTTGGGAGACGACGAAATGGAGGGCTTAGAGTCATGGAGTCGTAAAGATGTACAGCATGGAAACAGAACTTTCAGTCCAACCTGTCCATGCCGACCAGATATCCCAACCCAGTCTAGTCCCACCTGCCAGCACCCAGCCCATATCCCTCCAAACCCTTCCAAATACCCATCCAAATGTCTTTTAAATGTTGCAATTGTACCAGCCTCCACCACATCCTCTGGCAGCTCATTCCATACACGTACCACCCTCTGCGTGAAAAAGTTGCCCCTTAGGTCTCTTTTATATCTTTCCCCTCTCACCC
>NC_057743.1:900589-902268 GCF_004010195.1 Chiloscyllium plagiosum
AAAGGTAGAAGTCAGAGGGTGGTGGTGGAGGGTTGTTTTTCAGACTGGAGGCCTGTGACCAGTGGAGTGCCACAAGGATCAGCGCTGGGTCCTCTACTTTTTGTCATTTACATAAATGATTTGAATGCGAGCATAAGAAATACAGTTAGTAAGTTTGCAGATTACACCAAAATTGGAGGTGTAGTGGACAGCGAAGAGGGTTACCTCAGATTACAACAGGATCTTGACCAGATGGGCCAATGGGCTGAGGAGTGGCAGATGGAGTTTAATTCAGATAAATGTGAGGTGCTGCATTTTGGGAAAGCGTCAAAAAACTCAATCAAGTTTGTGCGACATGATTTCCCATGCACAAAGCCATGTTGACTATCCCGAATCAGTCCTTGCCTTTCCAAATATATGTACATCCTGTCCCTCAGGCTTCCCTCCAACAACTTGCCCACAACTGAGGTCAGGCTCATTGGTCTATAGTTCCCTGACTTGTCTTTACCACCCTTCTTAAACAATGGCACCATCTGTCCCTCAGGATTCCCTCCAACAACTTGCCCAAACTGAGGTCAGGCTCATTGGTCTATAGTTCCCTGTCTTGTCTTTACCACCCTTCTTAAACAATGGCACCATATTTGCCAACCTCCAGTCTTCCGGCACCTCACCTGTGACTATCGATAATACAAATATCTCAGCAAAAGGCTTGGAGGCCCTGGTCAAGGCAGATGGAGGTGCAGAGGGATTGGATGTCCATGATGAAGATGAGGCATTGTGGCCCAGGAAAAGGAAGTCTTGGAGGAGCTGGAGGACGTGGGTGGTGTCTCGAACGTATGTGGGGCTTCCTGGATCAGGCGAGATAGGTATCAAGGTAGGTAGAGATGAGTTCGGTGGGGCAGGAGCATGAGACAATTGGTCAGCCAGGGTGGTCAGGCTTGTGGATCTTGGGAAGGAAGTAGAATCGGGTGGTGCGGGATTCCTGGACTATAAGGTTGGAAGCTGCGGGTGGGAGATCTCCTGAGGTGATGAGGTTGTGTATGGTCTTGGAGATGATGGTTTGGTGATGGGGGGGTGGGGTCATGGTCAAAGGGGCGATAGAAGGAGGTGTCTTCGAGTTGACTTCTGGCTTCAGCGGTGTAGAGGTCAGTGTGCCAAACTACCACTGCACCCCCTTTACCTGTTGGTTTGATGGTGAGGTTGGGATTGGAGCAGAGGGAGTGGAGGGCTGCGTGTTGTGAGGTTGAGAGGTTGGAGTGGGGGAGTACGGTAGACTGGTTGAGCCGGTTAATGTCTCGGTGGCAGTTGGAAATGAAGAGATCGAGGGCAGGTAATAGGCCAGCACGGGGTGTCCAGGTGGATGCAGTGTGTTGGAGGCGGGCGAGGGCATCCTCAGAAGGGTGGGGGAAAGGAGTCCTGATTGAAAAAGTAAGCTTGGAGGTGGAGGCGGAGGTGGCAGAGTAAGTGTTCAATGGCATGGCCTGTGTTAAATTCATTGATGCGATGATGGAGGGGGATAAAGGTAAGGCTTTTGCTGAGGACTAGTCGTTTGTCCTCAGTGAGGGGGAGGTCTGGGGTGATGGTGAAAACTCAGCAGGGTTGGGAGCTAGGACCTAGGGGCAGGGCCTGTAACTGGAGTGGGCATGGTGGTAGGGGGAATGGGGGTGGAGTCATGAGCTAGGTTCTGGGGGGCGGGGCTG
>NC_057743.1:902443-915672 GCF_004010195.1 Chiloscyllium plagiosum
AGGAGTCCTGATTGAAAAAGTAAGCTTGGAGGTGGAGGCAGAGGTGGCAGAGTAAGTGTTCAATGGCATGGCCTGTATTAAATTCATTGATGCGTTGATGGAGGGGGATAAAGGTAAGGCTTTTGCTGAGGACTGGTCGTTTGTTCTCAGTGAGGGGGATGGTGAAAACTCAGCAGGGTTGGGAGCTAGGACCTAGGGGCAGGGCCTGTAACTGGAGTGGGCATGGTGGTAGGGGGAATGGGGGTGGAGTCATGAGCTAGGTTCTGGGGGGCGGGGCTGGCAAAAGTGGGATCAGTGGGAGGGGTGTCAGCAGTTTGCAGGTGAGTGGTGTTGGTGGGGGTAGAAGTGGTGGCGAACATGGCAGTGGGGGGGAGGGGCAGACATTGCTGAGTATGTGACATCAGCGATGATGTGAGAGGTGGAAGCGATAGCAAGTGTGGTGTATGTGAAATCGTGAAGGACAGAAGTGTCTGCAGAAGTGGCCATAATAGGGCCAGAAGTGATGTCATCGATCGCCGTGGTGATGGTAGCTGTGCTAGCCTCATGGCTAATGGCATCTGAGCAGTTCCAGAGGCCGGGGGAACCTTCTGGAATGTTTAAGAAGTGCTGGTTATGGAGGTGGGTGTATAAAAGTTTGTTGTACTTACAGTTTTTGATGTTTGAGATGGTGTTGACACTGCATGCAGGCCAGACCAAGTAATAGTGGCCATTTCTTAATGAACAGAAGAGAACCAGATGAGCTTTTTTGACAATTGGCAATGGGCTTGTGGTTATCTTTCGACTCTCATTGCGAAATGTCTTTGCTTCACTCAAATTCCACCATCTGCCATCGCAGATTTTAATCCAGGTCCCCAGAACATTCTCTCCAGGGAAGTCCAAATAATTCCAGCAAGTTTGTCAGGCGTGTGATGTCCTATTTAGAAATCCATGCTGACTTTTCCTAATTCAATCCATCTTGTTTTTTTCATCTCATTATTAATGTTATCCCAAACAACTATTTTCAGAAGCTCCTTGACCAGTGAAGCAAAAATGAACCGTTTGCAATTGCTAGGCTTATCCGAACAAATTTCCTTAAACAAAGCTGTCATGTTTTCAATTTTCCACTTTTCTGATATCTCCCCTGAATCTAGGGAAGACTGACACACAGTAGTTAGCACCCCAAGAATTTCTATACTAATCTATACTAATGTCCTTGGACACATCTTATCCAGTTCTGGTATCTTGTCAACTTTAAGTCAATGCAACATATTTTCCTCCTCTGCTACCATGGCCTGGGTAACTTCTGTCCTGTCTTGAGAAAAGTGGTAAAATATTGTTTTACACAGCAGCAATGCTCCTTCATCCAGGTGTAAATCCTCTTGCTGTGCCAAATCAGCCCATTCTCCTTTTAACACTCTTTCAGCATTTAAATGCTCGTTGAAGATTTTGGGACAACTCTATGATAGCTACTGGTCCTTTCTGATAATCCATCTCAGTTTTAACAACTTTCCTCTGAATCTGCAGTATCCCTCTTGGTTCCTAATTTGATTCTTTATCTGACACATATTGCAAGCACTATATTTCTTCTTTATCTTAATCTCCATCGCTTTTAACTTCAAGAGAGTTTTCAATATGTTTATCTTGCTTTCTCATTTAAGGGATATTCCTCGGTTGATTCCAAACTGTTCCCTCCTGGAAGGTTCAGTTATAGTTTATTTCACCCACCTGCTCATTGCAATCAATCCTGCCCAGCTTCATTCTTGCCCCATTGAAGTCCATTCTCATTGTTGCATAGCATTCTATTCCATTATCCTTAACCTAATGATACAAAGATCATTGTTGCCTAAAGGCTCCCCCACTGACACTGGATTCATTTTTACCGAAGGACCAGGCCTGACAGTGCTTATGGGCTCAGCATAGACTGCTGTAGTAAGCTCTCCTGCATGAAATCCAGGAACACTTGCCCCTCACTGCCCCAAAATGACTCGGATCCCAGTCAATATTTGGATTATTCAAGTAGGCCATTTTAATAACTCCGCAATGTTGGCATCTCTGTAATTTCCCTGCAGATTGCTTCTCTACATGCTCTCCAATAGCTGCCAGCCCATAGACTACACCTAACAGTGTAACTGTGTCTTTACGTTCCATAGCTTGAAACAATTTGAAAATATACTTGGACCTTCTGAAATTCTCAATCTTGAGCACTCCTTAGATGATGTTATCCTGAATCAAGATTGCTCACCCTCTTTTCTTGCCAACTTTCTTGAAAACTTTATTTACACATCCAGATATACCATTCCTTGAGTCTGTTATTGCTGCATCATATTTCCATAATCTGCATCTGTAACTCCTCAACCTTATTTACTGTTTTTCAGGCATTCACACATTTGAAAACTTATGATAATTTAGACTTCATTCCTTTTTCTCTTACTCCAGTGAAAACGATTGACTTTCTATTATAAGTTAGTGTCTGCTGCATCCAAAATAGCTTGTGAATCCTGGTAGACTCCTCTACTCTTCTCATTTTGGGTCCCATCGCCCTAACAAGTTAGTTTAAGAACCTGCCAATAGCACTAGCCAAATGACTCATAATGAACTCAGTTCCAGCTCTGTTCAAATCTCACTCCATTCAGCTTGTACAGTTTCCATCTTCCCGAACCAGTCCCGATATTCCAGAATTCTAAAGTGCGTTCTCACATGGTCTCTTTGCTGTCATGCTTTCATCTGCCGTATTCTTCTTTTTCTGTCCTCATTTGCACGGCACCGCAAGTAATCCAAAAATTACTCCATTGGAGGTCTTGAGTGTGAACGTACTACCTAGTTTCTTAAACTGTAATCCAAGAATACTTCATTCTTTCCACCAGAATCATTGGTACTAACATTGACCACAATATCTCGCTGTACACTCTCCTTAAGATGAATATTCTGCAGCCTCTCTGAGATGTTTGACCCAACCATCCTGGGGTTATGTTGGTGTTTCAATGAATGCCCACTGACTCTTGCTTCTGTTTCTTTCTCACTCCCATCCTGTACAGTCAGGCTGCTTTTTGTGCCACAAACATGGCTCTGACACAAACCTTCAGCAGCTTTCAAACCGGAAAACTGTTCTGTATTTCCTGCCTGATTCTCTTAGACAGACTGATTGCCCATTCCTTTCCTTCTTCCAGGTCATTACGACTGCAGTTGTGATCCCCTGTCTGCATGTGCTATCCATCTAACTCTCAGCATCATAGACATACCACATAGTTTTCAGTAACTATTTGACCTCCAAAGTCTAGTGTTCAACTAGGACACTGGGAGGGACTATGACTTTCCAATGTAACAGAGTGCATTTTCAATTCAAGCATCCTTTGCTGTCATGTCTTAAACTGAAATGTACCTAATTTTGTTTAATTTCTTACTTAATATAAAGTTAGCATCAAGGAAATAACTTTAAGATTCATTCCGTTATTGTGGCTTATTGAGTTTACTTTATGAAATGGGGTCAGACTTTGACTTATTCCGGTCATTTCCAAGTTCAATCTTTCTTTCAGAAAAATAAAATAAATTTGTCAACTTATAGCAATTTACAGACAGTCACTAATAGTAGTTTACATCAGAAAATGAACGTACAGCTTTTTAATGATGCCCCGTCCCATTTATTTGAAATGCAGTGCAAGCAGATCCTAGCAGCAGTAAGGTGTGTATCTGTGACTCCAGGTACGAGTATCCTTGAGATCCCACTCCACTTTGCTCCCTCACGGGGTGACTATCAATGACTGTCAGGTATGAGTAATCCTTGAGCTTATAGGTGTACATTTATACACCTCGAGCTTTGTATGGTCTAGAGGGCTGTTAGTCACTTGGTTACAGAGATATGAAGACCTGAATAAAATGGAAAAAGACATACAGGGAGCATGAGAGGTTCCAGAGTCTCATAGATATTAGAGTTATGAGATTTGCAGTGACTGGATTGAGTAAAGATTTAGGGAGCACTGAAGAAGCTGCTGGTGTCGAAGGGTTCTCAGTGCGGGAAGAGGTACAAAAAGTGGAAGCATTTTCAGGGCTTGATGAGATTATAGAAATAGAGGAGTTGTAGGGGCTTGAAGAGACAACATGGACAGGAGGGTGAGAAATGCATGAACTATTTTACAACGCTATTGGACTCCTCCAAGCATTTCAATCTGCAGAGATTTAGGGAGGGAATATGTACTGCAATTGGTTAGAGTTATATATTACATTCTAGGGCATTGTGTGAGGTACAAATTGAGAAAAAAAAAGGGGATAAGCAATTGGAAATTTAAACAAGTTTGAGGAGGTTTGAGAGATCAATAGCACAAAAGGGCATGTAGGAGGTGAGATTTTGTGAGCAGCAATGTGGGCAGAATGGTGGCCCAGTGGTTAGCACTGCTGCCTCATAGTGCCTGGATCTGGGTTTGGTTCCAGTTCAGGTCTCTGTGTCAGACAACACTAGGCAGGGCCCTACCATTTACTATTTAAGTCTCGACGTGGTTTGTCTTACCAAACTGGTACACCTTGCATTTATCTAAATTAAACTCCATCTACTCATCCTCAACTTGCTGATCAAGATCCCGTTGGACGCTGAGTTAAATTTCTTCACTATCCATTATACCAATGATGTTAGTGTCACCCACAAACTTATAACTATTTCTCCTATACTCTCATCCAAATCGTTGATATAAATGACGAACAACAGTGTACCTAGCACCAGTCCTTGCTTTAATTTTTTGGTCACCTCCGCACAAAATGAATCAGCTTTGAGAGACACAATTTCCCATGCACAAAGCCATGCGGATTATTCCCAATCAATCCTTGCCTTTCCAAATGCACGACGATCCTGTCCCTCAGATTTTCCTCCAAAAACTTATCGCTGGTCACAAGGTTTCAGTCAGAACAGCAAACGTCTCCCACGATCCTCGGGCTCCGAACAGGAAGACAATGGCTTGGTTTCCCTGGATTTTCCATGCACAAAGCCATGCTGACTATCCCTAATCAGTCCTTGATTTTCCAAATGCATGACGATCCTGTCCTTCAGATTTTCCTCCAAAAACATACTCACCTCTGACATCAACCTGGCGAATAGGTCTAGCAAGTAATATTCTGATGTTTCCCTGCAGCCCTTAAGTCATAGAACAAAACTATCTACCCTCCAATCTTCCAGCATCTCACTGTGGCTGTCTATAATACTAACATTTCTGTTAAAGGCACTGTAATTTCTACACTAGCTTCCCACAAGGTCCTGGGTTACACGTCATTGAGTCCTGAGAGTTTTCCAATTTTTATGTGTTTTAAGACCTCCAGCATCTCCTGCTCTCTATTACAAACTCTTTTCAAGACGTTACTAATTATTTATCCAAATTCCCAAACTTCCGCATCTTCTGTGTTACCACATGTAGACATCCTCATTAATCTTTGAGAACTCTTATTCTATCTGCTCTGATCAATAATGGCAAGCCTGCCAATGCTTTACTTGCCACTCTATTTACTTGTGATGTCACTTTCAAGGAACATTGTACTTGCACTCCTAGGTTTCTCTATTTGACAACACTTCCCATAAGTCTTAAATCAAAACAGAAATTGCTGAAAAAGCTGGTTTATGTTACCAAAATGCAACATGCGCATTCATCTGAATTAAACTCAACCTGCTGTTCCTCAGCTCATTGACTCAGCTGATCAATATCCCATTCTACTCTTCGAAAACCTTCTTCACTGTTCACTTTTCCACCAATTTACTTTCACTTACAAACGTACTAACCACGCTTCCTATCTTCTGATCCAAATCATTTACATAAATGGCAAACAATAGTGGACCCAGCACTGATCCTTGCAGCACACCGCTGGTCACAGACCACCAGTCAGAACAACGATCGTCTACTACCACTATCTCTCTCATATTTTCAAGCCAATATTGTATGCAATTGGCTCGCTCTGCAGGAGTCTATATGATCTATCTGTATTAACCAGTCTACCATATGGAACCTTGCCAAAAGCCTTGCTAAACTCCACAGAGGAAAGGTCTACCACTCTACCTTTATCTATCTCTTGTCCACCTCCTCAAAACCTCAGTCAGGTTTGTAAGACATGATTTTACAGACAGAAAGTCATGCTGACAATCCTTAATCAGTCTTTAACTTCCCAAATGCACGAATATCCCATCTCTCAAAATCTCCTCCAAAAATGTACACTCCTCTGATAGAAGTCTTATTGATCTGTAGTTTCCTAGCTTTTCCCTGCAACCCTTCAGTTTTGGAATAACATTAGCTGCCCTCCAGTCTTCTGGCAGCTCACCATGGCTGTCGATGATGCAAATATCTTTGTGAGCAACTCATAATTTCTTCCCTAGCTTCCCACAACATCCTGGGACACACGTGATCAGGCCCTGAGGATGTATCCACCTTTCATCTATTTAAAGATGCCCCCTGTTTTCTATTGTGCATTCTTTGCAAAGCATAATTCTTTATTTTCCCAAGTTCCTGAGCTTCCATGCCTTTCTCCATAGTAAATATTGATGCAAAACATTTGTTTAGGATCTCACCCATTAACAATGGTTCCACACATAGTTGGCCTCATTGATCTTTAAGGGGCCCGATTCGCTTCCTAGTTACTCTTTAGCCCTTGTTAAAACTTGCCAAAAGGCTACTAAAAATTTAAATCAACCATATTGCCCTACTGCCTCTCTCCTCCTCCACCCTTACCTATTCTGACATTTATAGCCACACCAAAAAAACAAAGGATTCATTTGAGCATATAAAATCCTGTTTCTAAGGATCCAGTTATTGTTCATTATCCTTTGTAATACATTCCAGCATGTTCCTGACTTACTGTCAGACTAGCACCTCTTAGTTTCAGACTGACTGCACAAAGGGTTTTGAAAGTCCTTGTGCATCAATCTAAAAAAAGTAGCTTACAGATTCAGCAGATAGCAGAGAAAGCAAATCAAATGCTGACATTAACTACAAAGTGAAAGGAGTCTAAAAATAGGGAGGTCTTTCTAAAACTATGCAAGGTATGAGTCAGACCATGCCTAGAATATTATTAGCAGCACGACTCCCCTGAGGAAAGATATTCCCTGAGGAAAGGCGGCAGGCCAGAGAAGGTTTGCTCGGCTAATCTTGGGAATGGACTGATTTTCTAAGGAGAAGAAGTTGATGAGAATGAGCTTGAAATCATTGGAGTTTAGAATAATGAGAAAGAAACCTAATGAAACATCCAAGATACTTGGGAATTTTGACAGAGCAGATGCTGGGAAGTTAGTAAATAGAATACGACAGTACACCAAGAGGCCCTTCATCCCATCATGGCTATGATGACCACAAAACTATTCCAAACTAATACAATCTGCCTACACTTGGCCCATGTCCCTCTATTCTCTGTTTATTCATATGTCTAAATGTCACTTAAAAACTTTGCACTATTCTAAGACCTCCTTAGGTAACTTCCACTCTCCATGTTAAAAGACTTGCCTTACACATTTCATTTAAACTTTTGTCCCTCACCTCAATCTTACACACCTTTGTATTTGACACATTGGAAAAAAGATTCCGACTATCCACTTTATCTATGCCTTGCCTAATTTATGCACTTGTGCCC
Organism: Chiloscyllium plagiosum; assembly: GCF_004010195.1. Taxonomy (NCBI): domain Eukaryota; kingdom Metazoa; phylum Chordata; class Chondrichthyes; order Orectolobiformes; family Hemiscylliidae; genus Chiloscyllium; species Chiloscyllium plagiosum. Next base: position 910,013 of record NC_057743.1, read on the forward strand.
AATCGCCCTTCAGCCTCTGACACTAGAAAAACCATCGAAGTGTGTCCAATTTCCCCTTAAAGCTAATACATTTTTAAAGCACCTAACACAGGCAACATCTCTTTTGCACACACTTTTGCAAAACCTGCCTCCACATCCTATGTACCATATAGTGATGAGAACTGCACACAGTACTCCAAATATGGCCAAACCAAATTTTCTTACAGTTACAACATGACTTACAAACGTCTATGCTCAATGCTGATGGCATTGAGTGATGATGAGGGCAAGTATTCCATAGGCTTTCTTTCCTATCTAATCCAATTGTGTTGCCACTTTCAGGGAGCTCTGGACTTGCGTCAATATCGCTCTCGGTATCAATGTGCCCTAGTCTTTCTTATTCACTTAACTTCCCAAAATACATCATCCCACACCTGTCCAGATTAAGCTAAATTTGACATTTCTCCACGAACTGTTTAGGCTGATCTGTATCTTGTCGTATTCATTGATATCCTTCATAATTATTCATGATAGGGCTCAGGTGATCGAAAAATTCCAAAGCAAATGAGAAAAATTGAAATGTTTGACCACCATGTGATGTGGCTGAAGACAAGCAGAAATGAGCAGGAACAAACAGAGTTTAATTAAAATTATACATCAGCAACTGGACAGGAAATTGTGATTTAAAAAAGTAAATGCTAGTTTCTTTATTTGAATGTACAAATTATCTGCAATAAGAGATATGCATTTGTGAAACAGAGGTCAATAATTTCCATCTAATTGCCACCAGGGAGATGTGGTCACAGGTTGAACAAAAAGGTGGGGCATCAATATACATGGCTACACATCACTGTTAAACATGATTTGGAGGAGCTGGTGTTGGACTGGGGTGGAAAATGTTAAAAAACACACGCCAGGTTCCACTCCAACTAGTTTATTTGGAAATACTAGCTTTCAGAGTGCTGCTCCTTCATCAGGTAGATGCGAATCAGGATCATAAGACACAGAATTTATATCAAAAGATTACAGTGTCATGCAATTGAAATGATATATTGAACAAACCTAGATTATTATTAAGTCTTTCATCTTATAGAATGGGTTGCAGGTTTCAGTTCATTAATATGTAAATCCCAGAACTTCTTTTAGTCATATTCTCAAGATAACTTCAGGTTTTATTAAAAAAAATGACATCTCAGCTCAGACAATACATTAAAAAGTGAGGTTAGAATCTATCTGTATGCGAATCTTGAGTCAGATTGGTTCTATTTCCAAACAAGGAATTTATAAAATCTTATATGGATTGGCTGACCTCGGTGGTGGGCAAGTTGTTGGAGGGAATCCTGAGGGACAGGATGTACATGTATTTGGAAAGGCAATGACTGATTCGGGATAGTCAACATGGCTTTGTGCATGGGAAATCATGTCGCACAAACTTGATTGAGTTTTTTGATGAAGTAACAAAGAAGATTGATGAGGGCAGAGCAGTAGATGTGATGTATATGGACTTCAGTAAGGTGTTCGACAAGGTTCCCCATGGGAGACTGATTAGCAAGGTTAGATCTCATGGAATACAGGGAGAACTAGCCATTTGGATACAGAACTGGCTCAAAGGTAGAAGACAGAGGGTGGTGGTAGAGGGTTGTTTTTCAGACTGGAGGCCTGTGACCAGTGGAGTGCCACAAGGATCGGTGATGGCCCTCTACTTTTTGTCATTTACATAAATGATTTGGATGCGAGCACAAGAGGTACAGTTAGTAATTGGAAGGTCCAAAGCCTCCACATGGACCATTATGATTGGGTCAGACTAATGGAGGGCCTTCATCTAGCAGAAGATCAGGGTGGGTCCCATGCTCTCATGTGCTTGCATAAAGGTTCTGACAATTGTATAGAGTCCATCCTCTGAGATTGCATACGCACAAACACTATCCATGTACTGCAGCTTAATGCCACTACAGGAAAACAATGCATACGGACCAAATATTGAACTACAGAAGCAATCATCCCAACATCCACAAATGAAGCTGCATTAGAACATTATTGCAATGAGCCACCACACACTGCAGCATAGACAAACTATGCAGAGCAGAGGATGTGTATTAAAAAAGAATGGGTACCCAATGAACACTGTCTGCCGATTTCTCAGCAACAAACCCAAACAAGCAGACAAAGCACATCCAGTAAACCTAGCCTACATCAAAGACATTTCAGAAATGACTGTCAGACTACTCAGACCTCTTGACATCATGGTAGCCCACAAACCCACCAACACACTAAAACAGCAGCTACTGAAATTGTAAGATCCTATATAGACAACAAGCAAAACTGATATCATTTACAAAATACCTTGCAAGAACTGTAACAAACACTACATTGGACAAACAGGCAGAAAACTAGCCACCAGGATATATGAACATTAAATAACCACAAAACACATGACCCACTCTCACTAGCATCAGATAATAAAGGACACCACTTCGACTGGGACAACGCATCCATCCTAGGACAAGCCAAACACAGGCACGAGAATTCCTAGAAGCATGGTATTCCAACTGGAACTCTATCAACAAACACATTGACTTAGATCCCATTTACCACCCCCTGAGAAAAAGAACAGGAAATGATGTCAACATAGGAAATGGCATTACCAACCTAAGAAAACTCAAACATATGAATAGAAAGTGGGCTATACCACCAATGCTTCATTCAGAGGCTCACTGAAGATGTTACCCAGTATGGTGTCAAAGCATCTGAAAATGAACCTTCTAGCTCAGCGAGCAAAAGTATATCAAGAACAGTGTTGGGAAATGACATAGCCCTGCTTGACACTAGTCCAAACAGCGAATGGGTCAGTGATGGAGCCATTTGTCATCATTACGACTTCCATGTCATTGTGTATTTGGCGAAGGATGGTGGCAAACTTCATGGTGTAGCCAAAACAGAGAAGGACACTCTATAATGCTTCCCGGTAGATGGTGTCAAAGAGCTTTGTAAGGGCGAGGGCAGCATGAACACGGGTAGGATCTGTTCTCTGCATTACTTCTGCAGTTGTCACATGGTGAAAATCATGTCCTTTGTGCCCCTCTGTGGCAGAAAGCCACACTGTGATTCTGGGAGGAGTTCCTCAGCCACAGGGAGGAGATGGTTGAGGAGTACCTTGGCGATGCCTTTTCCAACAGTCGATAGCAGGGAGGTTCCCTGTCATTACCACAGTCAGACTTGTTCCCCTTTTGGAAAGGTCCCAACTGTGACATCACAGAGCTGTCCCAGTATGCTCTCCTCTTTCCAGATAAGGAAGACAAGAGTGTGTAGCTGCAGCAGGAGCTCTGTGCCTGCACACTTAAATGCTTCAGCGGGATACTGTTTGCTCCAGCAACCTTGTAGTTCTTGAGCTGGTGATCGACCTTCTCTACTTTGTGTGGCACTGGGGTGTTGCTGAGCTCATGGCATGTAGCGCGTTGTGGGATATGGTCTAGGACGCTCCAATCGATGACAGAGCCCCAGTTGAGGAGGTCTCCGAGGTGGTTCCCCCCCCCAGCGTTGTTGGATGGCTTCTTTGTCTTTGATAAGAGTCACTGGCTGGCAGTGTGGTGGGCCCTTGGGTGTTTTGGTGATATGATGGAATTCAAATGGATTGTGAAGTTTTACATTGACCACTCCAAGTACACCCAACAATCTGAAACTGAAACAAAGCAAATTAAATGGGTATGAGAGGAGACCTGATCATGAATAACAGGGTAAACAGACTAAAATATATGGCTCTAAATTAACAGCAAAAAAATGCTCAACAAAAGGACATGCCATTGAAACAGATAAAACTTCAGCAAGAAAGATTAATCAGTCAAACACTCAGGTCTTTAAGAATCATATTGGATTAAAAGAGGCTTCAAAGACAGGGTGATGCTGCTGCTCCTTTAACAAGGTTAGTAGATTAGATTAGGAGAAAGTGAGGTCTGCAGATGCTGGAGATCAGAGCTGAAAACGTGTTCCTGAAGAAGGGCTTATGCCCGAAACCGATTCTCCTGTTCCCTGGATGCTGCCTGACCTGCTGCGCTTTTCCAGCAACACATTTTCAGCTCAGTATTAGATTAGATTAGGTTAGCTACAGTGTAGAAACAGGCCCTTTGGCCCAACAAGTCCACACAGACCCTCCAAAGAGCAACCCACCCAGATCCATTCCCCTTTACCTAACACTATGGGCAATTTAGCATGGCCAATTCACCTAACCTGCACATCTTTGGACTGTGGGAGGAAACCGGAGCACCCAGAGGAAACCCACACAGACACAGGGAAAATGTGCAAACTCCACATAGACAGTTACCTGAGGTGCAAATTGAACCTGGGTCTCTGGCACTGTGAGGCAGCAGTGCTAACCACTGTATCCATGCCCTTGGTTTTGTTTTTCAAAAGTGTTTCACAACATCGGTTCTGAAATGTCTGGCTTGGTATACTTGAGGAAGTTTTAAGTTTTTAAAAAAGCTTGGACAATGAAAGTGATGTGGCAAATTCTCCAGATCAGCTTTTCTCTGGTTTGGTTTATTTTGGTTTTAGCAATCTGGCAAAGTAGTCAGTCAATTTTGAGGCTGTTGGTCAAAGAAACAGCTATGTGGAAGCAGGTTTTCCATGCTGAATCTCTCTGCCATCTCTCCTATAAGACCCTGCGATTGATTTTACCTTTTTTTGTTAAGGGGTGTTTCTGGGGATTGTTGCAAGAATTTATTAAATTGAGATAATCTGTTGGATTTTTGGACAAATTAAAGGATTCTATAATCTGTTCTGTTTAAAAACAAAAGCAGCATCATTTCTGGAATATCCACTATACACCTGCTTAAAACAACCAACAAAGTTAGGGTCTGGGCTACTTTCTTGAAATGTTTCGAGAGGGTCTGGCCTGGTCCATAATAACAATCAATAAAAGTAACATAGAACATAGAACATAGAACAATACAGCACAGAACAGGCCCTTCGGCCCACGATGTTGTGCCGAACTTCTAACCTAGATTAAGTACCCATCCATGTACCTATCCAAATGCCGCTTAAAGGTCGCCAATGATACTGACTCTACCACTCCCACGGGCAGCGCATTCCATGCCCCCACCACTCTCTGGGTAAAGAACCCACCCCTGACATCTCCCCTATACCTTCCACCCTTCACCTTAAATTTATGTCCCCTTGTAACACTCTGTTGTACCCGGGGAAAAAGTTTCTGACTGTCTACTCTATCTATTCCTCTGATCATCTTATAAACCTCTACCAAGTCACCCCATTTAGAAAAGAATGGGTTTACAGTGATAGGCTAAATGGTTTTGTGCAGGGGGGAGATCGTGCCTTACCAACTTAATTGAGCTCTTTGAGGAAGTGAGCAATTTGCTAGATGAAAGAAGAGCTGTACATGTCATATACATGGACTTTAGTAAGGCGTTTGATAAGATTCCCCATGGTAGACTAATGGAGAAATTGAAGTGATATGGTGTGCAGGGTATTCTAGCTAGGTGGATAAAGAACTGGTTGAGAAACGGGAGACAGAGAGGAGTATTTGAAGGGAGTTTCTCGACATGGTGAAAGGTGACCAGTGGTTATCCACAGAGGACAGTGTTGGGGCAACTGTTGTTTGTAATATAAATAAATGATCTGGAAGAGGACACTGTTGGTATGATCAGCAAGATTGCAGATGACACGAAGAT
>NC_057743.1:915848-928988 GCF_004010195.1 Chiloscyllium plagiosum
TTGTCAAATGCCTTACTAAAATCCATGTACACTACATCCACTGCTCTTCCCTCATCCACATGCTTGGTCACCTCCTCGAAGAATTCAATAAGACTTGTAAGGCAAGACCTACCCTTCACAAATCCGTGCTGGCTGTCCCTAATCAAGCAGTGTCTTTCCAGATACTCATAAATCCTATCCCTCAGTACCCTTTCCATTACTTTGCCTACCACAGAAGTAAGACTAACAGGCCTGTAATTCCCGGGGTTATCCCTATTCCCTTTTTTGAACAGGGGCACAACATTCGCTACTCTCCAGTCCCCTGGTAACAATTCTGAACACAATGCGTTTTAGAAACTAACAAAGGGCTACCAAAATATTGAAGCAGGTGTTAAAGGGAGCACAAGGGTTCTCCTAGCAAAAGCAATATTGTCGGAAACAGATGATAAGGGAGACTTTAATGTGATGGAAGTGATAGCTGACCTACAAAGCATGATAAGCACCTGAGTAATGTTACAAAACCAGTACAAATTGCTGTGGCAGGAGGAGTCCACAGATTTAGGGAGGATAGTATGTGATGGTGTTGGTTCAAGAAATATGGAGGGTTACGGGACGTGGAAAGAATTACAAAAATAGAGCATTTTGTGGGACTCAAAACAGGTTACAGAGATTGTTGTGTGAATAGTGTTTGAGGTGTTTGGACATTAACAGGGCAGTAGGGGATAAAGGAGTTTTGATATTAGGAGGAATTGTAGGAACAGGAGGATGCTTGAGTCAATAGGCAGCTACAGACATAAGGAATGCTAGAGGGACTGGAAGAAGAGACAGAGATAAGGAAGGGGTATGGTACTTGAAGAGATATCAATACAAACACAGAGAGCTGAACATTTACAGAGCACACAAAGCGCACACACAGAAACACACAGATATAAGAGCATTCACGATCTGCAGGATAAACTTCACAAATGTGTCAGTTGTGTATGAAGTTTCTATTTAAAACGTCACAAGATCAAAGATGAGCTCTAATAAAGAGTCATTTCAACTGAAAACGTTCGCTTGCCCTCTCCCCACTGATGCTGCCTGACCCACTGTGATTTCAAGCATTTTTTGTTTTCTCCACAAGATAAAAATCTCACCACAGAACCTTGATTATTTAAAATCCATTTGAGTAAAAACACCAGCTCACATACAAAAGATAATGTGAACTCCACTGGATTAATAAAACCTCTCCACACATCACTGACCATTTGTAATTAGCAGGTTCTGACCCAGCACTGCTCAGAATTACTATTTGGAGTTAATAAGCAAAATTAAAGGTCTAATATAGAACACAAAACAGCATAGTAAACATCTGAAACAAAAATAGATTGATGGAAAAAGCAAGCAGGTCTGATAATATCTGTGGAGAGAGTTAGGTTCTTCAGAAATAAAAGACACACACACACTCCTAGGATAAAACTCAGCTCTCACTGAGAGATAACTTTGTGAGATCCCAAGGATTAAAATTACCTCTGTACACAAAGCTGACCACTCAAAGACCACAAGATAAAGCCCAGCTCCTCAAACAGAAATAGTTATCGCCCACAGAATAAAAACAAGCTCTCCGCGCAGAACTGACCATTCATAATCTGTAGGACTAATCAGGTCCACATGTAAAACTACCAGTTCACAGTCCACAGGATGAATAAAAGATCCCCACACAGTATTGATCATTTGCAGGTCATAGGTTCAGAACCAGATTAACTGATTCAACTAACCATCCACAATCAAAACCAGTACCCACACATAATTTTCTATGCACAGTGTTCAAAATTAAAAGCAGGTTCCCACACTAAACTGACCATTCACTGTACACAATCTAACACCCAAATCCATCCACACACACAAAGCAGTTTCAAACACAGAACTGCCCATTCACAATCCATAGGCTAATACCCAGCTCACCATAAGTAACCACAGGATCAATCCAGATTGTCGCAAGGAACCCAACGTTTACACAGAATAAAAACAGCACATAGAATAAAACTCAGATAAAAATGCAGAATGGACAGTTCCCCAACCACAGAAAAACACAAGCACCCCGCATAACTGGCCAAAGTACAAAGCTTTAAAATAAGCTCACAGTACATCACACACCCAGACCTGATCAGTAGCCATTGTGTAATCAACAACTCCCGACACAGAATTAACATAAAAAAACCAGTACATCACAGTACAGGTCCTTTGGTCCTCGATGTTATGCTGACCTTTTATATAAATCTAAAATCAAATTAACTTACATACCCTACATTTCATTGTCATCAATGTGCCTATCCAAGAGTCGCTGAAATGACCCTAATGTATCAGACTCTACTTCCACTGCTGGCAGTGCATTCCACCGCTGTATAAAAGACTGATCTGTGGCATCTCCCTCAATCTTCTTCCAATCACCTTTAAACTATGCCCCCTCATGATAGGCATTTTTGCCCTGGGAAAAAATTTCAGGCTATCTACTCTATCTATGCCTTTTATCATCTCTCAAGTCACCTCTCATCCTTCTTCGCTCTAATGTGAAAAACCCGAGCTTCCTCAACCTTTCTTTATAAGATGCCCCCTCAAATCCAGGCAGCATTCTGGTAAAGTCCATCTGCACCGTCTCTAAAACTTCCACTTCCTTCCTATAATGAGATGACTGGAACTGAACACAACATTCCAAGAGTGGTCTAGAGCTGCAGCATAACTTCGCGGCTCTTAAACTCAATCCCGCTGCTAATGGAAGCCAACGCATCATACACCTTCCTAACAACCTTACCAACCGAGAAGGAACGTAGGGAATATCTCTGTATAATGCCAGTGTAATGTTGGCATCTCTGTAATTTCCTTGCTGATTTGTTCTCTACATATTTCTAATCCAAAAGCACTTCATCCTTCCTACTGAAGTAATTGTTTCTAACATGGACCATGATCTCTGACTGTTCCCCGCCCCGAGATGAATATACTGCAACCTCTCTGTGATACGCTTGACCCGACCATCCAGTTTACCAGGGTGTTTCAGTAACCATCACCAGCTCCTATCATTAATGAATTTCCTGTGACAATTGCTCGTTCTTCCTTCTCTCTTCCCTTCTGTACAGTCAGGCTGCTTGTGGTGCCACAAGCATGGCTCTGCCTGCCCTCCCCGGAGCAGCCAGCACCTTAATCACCTTCCAAACTGGAAAACTGATTTGTGACTGGGATCCTGGGGTATTCCCATTTGGTCTGACCTTTTTCTCTTGGATTGACTGGTCACGGATTCCTTTCTAGGCTGTTATGACTACAGTATGATACCCTTTCTGTATGTACTATCCACCTAACTCTTGGTGTTGCAGGTGTATCACTGCAACAGTCTCCAGTCACTGTCTTGAGTTGCATGATTGTCATCGAGGATCCAGGAAGAGGCTATGACATCTCAACATTACAGACCTCATGCCGATTTTAAGCTGCGAAACTTCAATCTGAAGTTTGAATATACAATGCTTACCTCGTCAAACAGCAACAGGAGTTGAGAGAGTGAGAGCCAAGGGCAGCTGGGAAGGTACACTTGAATATAAAGTGCATACCTCGTGAATCAGCAGAGTGAAGACTGAACAGGAGTGGAAGTGGACAAGGGGACTACTGGGTATGTGAACTAGTCGGGCAGTGGCTAAACCTGAAATACTAATGTGTATTGTCTCCCAACAGTCCTCATCCTCTAACCATAACAAAATACTCTGCGTGGAGGGTTAGTAAGGTAAGGCTTTTTAACATTGCTTTTGGTAATTTAGAGCAATGGGGATGGAAGCTGGGACAGTTGCATGTTCCTCTTTCAGGATGTGGGAGGTAAGTGTCACCACTGGTGTCCCTGCTGACTTCACCTGTGAGAAGTGTACCCAACTCCAGCACCTCACAGACCGCGTTAAGGAACTGGAGCTGGAGCTGGACAAACTTCAGATCATTTGGGAGCCTACGGGGGTGAGAGAGAGGAGCTATAGGAAGTTATAGGATAAAGGTAGCTGGGTGACCGTCAGGAGAGGGAAAGGGAATAGACAGACAGTTCCACTCAATAATAAGTAAACAGTTGGGGTGGATGACCTACAAGGAGAAAGTCCTCAGCGGAAGGTCTCTGGTACTGAGCCTGGCTCTGTGGCTCAGAAGGGAAGTGGGAGAATAGGAGATCAATAGTGATAGGAGGTTCAATGGTTACAGGAGCAGACAGGAGATTCTGCGGTTGTGAACAATGCTTTCAGATGGTGTGTTGTCTCCTGAGTGCCAGGGTCAAGGATGTCTTGGGTCAAGCTTATAGGATTCTTAAGGGGGGAAAGGTGAGCAGCCAGAAGCCATGGTACACATCTGTACTAATGACATAGCTAGACAAAGGGATAAGGGCTTGAAAAGTGAATTTAGGGAGTTAGTTGGAAGCTAAAAGGCAGAAAGAGCAGAGTAGTAATCTCAGGATTACTACCACGGGCTAGTGAGGCTAGGAACAGAGAGCAAGTGCAGCTGAACAAGCAGCTGCAGGGCTGGTAGAGTAGGGAAGGCTTGAGATATATGGATCATTGGGATACCTTCAGGATAAGGTGGGACCTGATAAAGGAGGATGGGTTGCATATAAACTGGAAGGTCACCAATATCCTGGGCAGGAGGTTTGCTAAAGCTTTTCAGGAGGGTTTAAACTAGTTTGGCAGGGGGGATGGGAACTGGAGCTACAGATCAGAGGATGGATTAGCTGGTGAACAGGCAGATACAGCATGCAGTGTGTCTATAGGGAAGGATAGACAGTTGATAGGGCAAAGTTGAAGTCAGTGTGATAGGTTGAAGTGTGTCTATTTTAATGAAAGAAGCTTCAGGAATAAGGGTAATAAACATAGAACATAGGACCTTATAGTTCAGTAAAGGCCCTTCAGCTCTCCATGTGACATGTGGAACAAATCTGAAGCCCATCTGTCTGACACTATTCCATTGTCATCCACATGTTTATCCAATGACCATTTAAATGCCCTTAAATTGGCGAGTCTACTATTGTTGCAGGCAGTGTGTTCCACGCCCCTACTAATGAGTAAATAACCTACCTCTGACATCTATCCTATGTCTAATATCCCTCAATTTAAAGGTATGTCCCCTCGTGCCAGCCAACACCATCCAATGAAAAAGGCTCTCACTGTCTACCCTTAATAACCCTCTGATTATCTTGTATGTCTCAATTAATTCACCTCTCAATCTTCTTCTCTCTAACAAACACAGCCTTAAGTCCCTCAGCCTTTTCTCATTAGACCTTCCTTTCATACCAGGTAATTTCCTCATAAATCTCATCTGAACCCTTTTCAAAACTTCCACAACCTTCCTATAATGCAGTGACCAGAACTGTACGCAATACTCTAAGTACGGCCCCACCAGAGTTTTGTACAGCTACAGCATAACCTTGTGGCTCCGAAACTCAATCCCTCCACCAATAAAAGCTAACACCCCGTATATCTTCTTAACAACCTGATCAACCTGGGTGGCAACTTTCAGGGATCTATGTACATGGACACTGAGATCGCTCTCCTCATCTACTCTACCAAGAATCTTACTATTAGCCCAATAGTCTTTATTCCAGTTTCTTCTTCCAAAGTGAATCACCTCACACTTTTCCACATTAACCTCCATTTGCAACCTCTCCGCCCAGCTCTGCAGTTTATGTATGTCCTGCTGTAAACTGCAATATCCTTCAGCACTGTCCACAGCTCCACTGACCAGTGTCATCTGCAAATTTACTAATGCATCTTTCTACGCCCTCATCTAGGTCATTTATAAAAATGACGAACAGCACTAGTAACTGAGCTCCAGAATGAACATTTCCGATCAACCACCACCCTCTGTCTTCTTTCAGCTCTCCAACTTCTGATCCAAACTGTTAAATCACCCTCAATCCCATGCAATAAACTACCGCAGGGAACCTTATCAAATGCCTTACTGAAATACATATACACAACATCAACCACTTTCCCATCATCCCAACTACTTGGTCATCATCTTAAAGAACTCAAAAGATTTTGTGAAGCCCGACCTACTCTTCACAAAACCATGTTGACTATCTCTAATCAACTTATTGGTGTTAAGATGGTTATAAATCCTGTCTCTTATAACCTTTTCCAACACATTACTCACAACCGAAGTAAGGCTCACTGGTCTATAATTATGAGGGTTGTCTCTTGAAAGGGAATAGGGATAATCCTGGGAATTACAGAAAGGTCAGTCTTACTTTGGTGGTGGGCAAATCATTGGAGAGGATTCTGAGAAGAAGGTTGAGAGGTGACTTAATTGAGACATACAAGATAATCAGAGGGTTCAATAGGGTGGACAGTGAGAGCATTTTTTCTCAGATGGTGATGACTTATTGGTTTAAGTTGAGGGGTGATAGATATAGGACAGGTGTCAGAGGTAGTTTCCTTACTCAGAGACTAGTAAGGGCATTGAACGTAATGTCTGCAACAGTAGTAGACTTGCCAAATTTAAGATTAGATTAGATTCCCTACAGTGTGGTAACAGGCCCTTCACCCCAACAAGTCCACACCGACCCTCTGAAGAGTAACCCACCCAGACCCATTTCCCTCTGAATGATGCACCTTACACTATGGCAATTTAACATAGCCAATTCACCTGACCAGCACATCTTTGGACTGTGGGAGGAAACCGGAGCACCCAGAGGAAACCCACACAGATACAGGGAGAATGTGCAAGTTCTACACACAGTCTCCTGAGGCTGAAATCAAACCTGGGACCCTGGTGCTGTGAGGCAGCAATGCTAACCACTGAGCCACCGTGCTGCAGATTGCTTTCACAACTTCGAGTGCTGATGGCCCTGTACTGCCCTGTAACGTTTTATGTTCTATGTTCTAACATTCGCATCCTCCAAGCTTCGGGATCTCACCCATTTTTAATGATACAAAAATATCAGCCAGGGTTCCCTCAATTTCTTCTCTAGCCTCTTGCAGTGTTCATGCACGTATCTGGTCAGGACCAGGGGTTTTATCCACTTTCATACATTCTAATACATCCAACACCTCTCCTACTGTGATATGAACTCTTCCCAAGATATGCCACTAGCTTTCCCATGTTCCCATGCCTTTCTTGGTAAACACAGAGGAGAAATATTCATTGAGAACCTCCCTCATCTCCTGCGGTTTTACGCATACATCATTTTGGTACATACATTAGAGCCTGGAATCAGTGCACTGAAGAGCGTATTTGTGTGGGCCTGGTATTAAGGAATGCTTAAGGCCCAAACATTATATTTTATCTACTCCACCTGTACCCTTCTCAACATTATAACTCAGTCATCTGACAGAATGCCTCATCACTAGAACTTTCAAACAAGCACCAAGACATCACTTGGCTGGTGGTAAGAAGAGCTTTGCCTATGAGATCCTTTATGCTTGCTGGGACTCTCTGTGCCACCACACGCTATCTTCGAAGTGGCTATGAAGGGGACGAGACTGTCACACACCTCCTGCTGGAATGTGCCTATGCAAAGTAAGTTGGAGAGGAATACAGTGGGGTTTGTCGAGGTTTGCCCCATGCAGCTCTGTGAACTGGGACGCCATGCTCTATGGTCTGTTACCCGGGACACACACCAAAATGAACATCAACTTTTTGAGTGGGAGCAGCAGCGGAGGGAAAGTGAACCAGTTAGTGGCCAGCGGTGTTTTTCCTCCACAATAGGAGCGGGAACAGCGTCGGAAGTGACGCGGGCCAGACGGGCTGCCGGGAAGGAAAGTAAGTGACCATATATATTAGCAAGGAGGCTAAACCCGAGGCACGGTTCATTTCTAAACTTCCTTTATTGAATATAAGTTTATTACTTGATTTTATAGCAATTGAATTAAGCTTTCTTTTAATGTTGTATGGGTGTTCAGATAAGTGGGGTATGGATGCTAGGGCAGTTGCTTGCTCCTCCTGCAGAATGTGGCAGGTGAAAGACATGACTCATGTCTCCAATGGCTGCATCTGCGGGAGGTGCACCCAACTCCAGCTCCTTGAAAACCGTATTAGGGAATTGGAGCTGGAGCTGGATGAACTATGGATCATTTGGGAGGCTGAGGGGGTAATTGAGAGAAGTAATTTCCTGGGAAAGAACCAAAGTATCGGTTAAATTGTGTTTACAAGGAGTATCAGGAATAAAAGTGATGAGCTTAGAGCATGGATCAGTACCTGGTGCTATGATGCTGTGGCCATAACAGAGACATGGGTTTCTCAGGGACAGGAATGATTGCTGGATGTTCCAGGGTTTAGAACATTTAAAAAGAATAGGGAGGGGGGAAAAAGAGCAGGGGGTGTAGCACTGCTAATCAGAGAGGGTATCACAGCTACAGAAGCTTCCATTGTCGAGGACGGTCTACCTACTGAGTCAGTATGGGTGGAAATTAGGAACAGTCACCTCATTAGGGGTTTACTACAGGCCCCCGATTAGCAGCAGGGAGATTGAAGAAAGCATAGGTCGGCAGATTTTGGAAAAGTGTGAATGTAGTAGGGTCATTGTAATGTGTGACTTTAACTTTTCCAATAATGATTGGAACCTCCTTCGAACAGATGGTTTGGAAGGAGCTGTTTTTGTAAGGTGTGTTCAGGAGGATCTCCTAACTCAGTACGTTGACAGGTCGACGAGGGGAGAGGCCATTTTGGATTTGGTGCTCGGCAATCAGCCGGGGCAGGTGTCAGATCTTGCGGTGGGAGAGCATTTTGGTGATAGTGACCACAATTGCCTCACATTCTACATAGCTATGAAGAAGGAGAGAAGCAGACACAATGGGAGGATATTTAATTGGGAAAAAGGAAACTATGATGCTATCAGACGTGAGTTGGGAAGTATGGACTGGGAGCAATTGCTCCATGGAAAGGGCACTATAGAGATGTGGAGACTGGTTAAGGAACAGTTGTTGTGAGTGATGCATAAATGTGTTCCTCTGAGACAGGCAAGAAGGGGTAAGATAAAGGAACCTTGGATGACGAGAGCGGAGGAGCTTCTCGTCAAAAGGAAGAAGGCAGCTTACGTAAGGTGGAGGAAGCTAGGGTCTTGCTCAGCTCTAGAGGATTATAGGCAGGCGAGGAAGGAGCTCAAAAATGGTCTGAGGAGAGCCATGAGGGGGCACGAAAAAGGCTTGGCAGGAAGGATTAGGGAGAATCCAAAGGCATTTTACACATATGTGAGGAATAAGAGAATGATCAAAGAAAAAGTAGGGCAGATCAGGGATAGCATAGGGAACTTGTGTATAGAGTCTGAGGAGGTAGGGGAAGCCCTAAATGAGGTTTTTGGTTCTGTCTTTATTAAAGAAAAGGACCTTGTAGTGAATGAAACCATTGAGGTGCAGGTGAGCATGCGGGAACGGATAGAGATTGAGGAAACTGATGTGCTGAAAATTTTGACAAACATTAAGATTGACATTAAGTAGCCAGGACCAGACAAGATTTGTCCTCGGCTGCTTTGGGAAGCGAGAAATGGATTGCTTCGCCGCTTTGATCTTTGCAAAGACCAAAGATCTTTGCATCCTCGCTCTCCACTGGAGTCGTACCTGAGGACTGGAGAGAGGCAAATGTAATTCCTCTCTTCAAGAAAGGAAATAGGGAAATCCCCAGCAATTACAGACCAGTCAGCCTCCCGTCTGTCGTCTGCAAGGTATTAGAAAGGATTCTGAGGAATAGGATTTATGACCATCTGGAAGAGCATGGCTTGATTAAAAGCAGTCAGCATGGCTTTGTGAGGGACAGGTCATGCCTCACAAATCTTATTGAGTTCTTTGAGGACGTTACTAGACAAGTTGATGAGGGTCGAGTGGTGGATGTGATGTATATGGACTTCAGCAAGGTATTTGATAAGTTCCCCATGGTAGGCTCGTTCTGAAGGCCAGGAAGAATGGGATATAGGGAAATTTAGCTGTCTGGATACAGGATTGGCTGGTCGACAGAAGACAGCGAGTGGTAGTGGAAGGAAAGTATTCTGCCTGGAAGTCGGTGGTGAGTGGTGTTCCACAGGGCTCTGTTCTTGGGCCTTTACTCTTTGTAATTTTTATTAATGACTTGGATGAGGAAATTGAAGGATGGGTTAGCAAGTTTGCAGGCGACACAAAGTTTGGAGGTGTTGTTGACAGTATAGAGGCCTGTTGTAGGCTGCAGCGTGACATTGACAGGATGCAGAAGTGGGCTGAGAGGTGGCAGATGGAGATCAACCTGGATAAATTCGAAGTGATGCATTTTGGAAGGTTGAACTTGAAAGTTGAGTACAGGATTAAAGACAGGATCTTTGGCAGTGTGGAGGAACAGCGGGATCTTGGTGT
Organism: Chiloscyllium plagiosum; assembly: GCF_004010195.1. Classification (NCBI taxonomy): domain Eukaryota; kingdom Metazoa; phylum Chordata; class Chondrichthyes; order Orectolobiformes; family Hemiscylliidae; genus Chiloscyllium; species Chiloscyllium plagiosum. The sequence continues at coordinate 926,135 of NC_057743.1, forward strand.
GCAGGTACATAGATCCCTTAAAATTGCCTCCCAAGTGGACAGGGTTGTTAAGAAAGCATTTTGTGTTTTGGCTTTCATTAACAGGGAGATTGAGTTGTAGAGCCGTGAGATCTTGTTGCAGCTCTATAAAACTTTGGTTAGACCGCACTTGGAATACTGCGTCCAATTCTGGTCACCCTATTATAAGAAAGATGTGGATGCTTTGGAGAGGGTTCAGAGGAGGTTTACCAGGATGCTGCCTGGAATGGAGGGCTTATATTACGAAGAGAGGTTGACTGAGCTCGGACTTTTTTATTGGAAAAAAGAAGGAAGAGAGGGGACCTAATTGAGGTGTACAAGATAATGAGAGGCATAGATAGAGTTGATAGCCAGAGACTTTATCCCAGGGCAGAAATTGTTAACATGAGGAGTCACAGTTTTAAGCTGTTTGGCGGAAAGTATAGAGGGGATGTCAGAGGTGGGTTCTTTATGCAGAGAGTTGTGAGTGCATGGAATGCGTTGCCAGCAGCAGTTGTGGAAGCGAGGTCATTGGGGATATTTAAGAGACTACTGGACATGCATATGGTCACAGAAATTTGAGGGTTCGTACATTAGGATCGATGGTCAGCACAACATCGTGGGCTGAAGGGCCTGTTCTGTGCTGTACTGTTCTATGTTCTAACTGTGCCTGGAGAACATCAACTCAGTGAAAGACACTCTTTGGTCTGCCCAAAACTTGCTGGTCTTCTAGTTGAAGGCGTTAACCCCGACCGAGTGTTGTAAACTGGCACATTCCAAGGACCTTATGCTGAGGAGCACACTGAAGCTTGGTGCAGTGGGGAAAGACCACTGTATAAAGTCCATCTACTGAAGAATAAGGGGGCCCATTCAGTAATTGAGCCCTGCTTTCACCTCAGCTATAGGCCAAGAAGTTGTCTGTAAATATAGAGTATAATGGACATCAAAGCCTTAATTTGTCATCTGTAAGTAAAAAGCGTATAGATCTGAGTGGGTTCATTAACTGTCCATGTACCAAGGATTTATTTTCTCTGAATAATGCATATTTATGAAATTAAAAAATTGTTGCAATCCGTCTCATGAAATCTCTCTTCATTCTCCTTTGTACCTACCTCTTCTCATCATTTCCAGTCGGGGCAACATCCCTGTAAACATCCTCTGTCCTCTCTCCAATACAATTGTGCCCTTCCTGTGATGGGTTCTCAAAAACCAATCGCAATCCATCATCAGTCGCTCTCTGTCCCCAGATATTCACAATTCCCAAACAGTTCCTGTCACAAAAGTGACAATGCTGTCACTTTAGATTACTTACAGTGTGGAAACAGGCCCTTTGGCCCAACAAGTCCACACCGATCCTCTGAAGTGCAATCCACCCAGATCCATTCCCCTACACCTAACACTATGGGCAATTTAGCTTGGCCAATTCACCTAACCTGCACATCTTTGGAATGTGGGAGGAAACAGGAGCATCGGGAGGAAACCCACTCAGACACGGGGAGAATGTACAAACTCCACACAGATAGTTGCCTGAGGCAGGAATTGAACCTGGGTCTCTGGTGCTGTGAGGCAGCAGTGCTAACCACTGTGCTGCCCTTGAAAAGGTTGTTTTGCTCTGTGGGTTTTGAAGAGAGATTTTGAAGGCAGAGCTGTTGTTGTGTTTTAGAGCTGTTGTTGTCTTTTAGAGACTTTGTTTTTTTTTTCAAACAGTTTAACAATCGAAGGGAAAGGACTGTTCTCCTAATTCAGACTTTCTTGTTGCTTTTAGCTATAGCAGTCACAAGGTGTTTGAATTCAGAATTCGCATTTTCCAGTGCGAGCAGCAGCGAAGGTAAGACTGTTTGGTTTTAAAAGTACTTACCGGCAGCGGGCAGCGGTGTTTTTTTTTCTCTTTCACTCTCTCTTCACAGAAAGAGCGGGAGCACCAGGGGGAAGTGACGACGACCAGAGGGGCAGCCGAGACCCGGAAGCAGTTAGTGTAAGCTTACCTGGGTAGGTTTTTTCCCCCTTTAAAAGCGCGAAGGAGAGGAACCCGAGGCACGACACAGGTAGTGCCTCCCACCCGCCCTCCTCCTCTAACCTAATAATAACATCTGTTGTGGTAAGTAGGTAAGTGCTGAATTTTGCTTGTTGTATTCTTTAGACCCAGTTTTTTTTTAAATAAAAGTTAGCTTTAGAGGGATGGCAGTGAAGGCAGTGCAATGTTCCTCCTGCAAAATGTATGAGGTGAGGGATGCCATCGACGTCCCTGCCGATTACACTTGCAGGAAGTGCACCCATCTCCAGCTCCTCCAAGACCGTGTTAGGGAACTGGAGCTGGAGTTGGATGAACTTCGGATCATTCGGGAGGCAGAGGGGGTCATAGATCAGAGTTACAGGGAAGTAGTAACTCCAAAGATGGCAGATAGATGGGTGACAATGAGGGGGACTGGGAGGAAGCAGCCAGTGCAGGGACCCCCTGCGGCCACTCCCCTCAAGAACAAGTATACCGTTTTGGATACTTGTGGGGGGGATGACTTACCAGGGGTAAGTAACGGGGCTCAGGTCTCTGGCACGGAGCCTGTCCCCGTTACTCAGAAGGGAAGGGTGAAGAAGAGCAGAGCAGTAGTAATTGGGGACTCGATAGTTAGGAGCACAGATAGGCGGTTTTGTGGGAACGAGAGAGACTCACGTTTGGTATGTTGCCTCCCAGGTGAAAGGGTATGTGATGTCTCTGATCGTGTTTTCCGGGCCCTGGAGGGGGAGGGGGAGCAACCCGAAGTCGTGGTCCACATTGGCACCAACGACATAGGTAGGAGGAGCGCTGAGGATGTTAGACAGGCTTTCAGGGAGCTAGGTTGGAAGCTCAGAGATAGAACGA
>NC_057743.1:932093-964687 GCF_004010195.1 Chiloscyllium plagiosum
GGGGTTGATATAGGACTGAAGTTAGGGGTAGGTTCTTCACTCAGCGAGTCGTAAGTTCATGGAATGCCCTGCCAGTAGCAGTGGTGGACTCTCCCTCTTTATGGGCATTTAAGCGGGCATTGGATAGGTATATGGAGGATAGTGGGTTAGTATAGGTTAGGTGGGCTTGGATCGGCGCAACATCGAGGGCCAAAGGGCCTGTACTGCGCTGTATTCTTCTATGTTCTATGTTCTAGAAGGGTTTCAAGCTTCAGTAAATAATTCCTAATGTGCATTCTCTGAAATCTCTCTTGTTCCTTTCTGGAGTGGAATCCAACTCGTAAGAATATGTGTTTGAATTTACCTTTTTGCCAAGTGGTGTGTTTAGGGGATGTTACTATGTTGGAACAGTTATTTAATAACAACGACTGTATTGGATCGGTTACATTTTACAATAGTTAAATTATTCTAAATTCCATTTTCTTTTGTATGCGCCTCAACTGTAAGGTTTTAAATAAATCCTGTTTTGCTTAAAGCCAAGTGGTTTGACCAGTTGCATCAACTTCACATCTGTTTCTAAAATAAGAAAAGTGAGGGCAAATTCTTAAAATATTTTGGGGCATCTGGCCTGGTCCATAACAGATTAGGGGCAATATCGAGGGCTGAAGGGCCTGTTCTGCGCCGTAACGTTCTATATTCTATGTTCTATGAGCAGTAGGTTTTTGTGTCTTTTGCTCCAGGTATTGAACTCACTCGGATTAAACTGTGCTTTGTGAAGCAATGGCTCTTTCAGTCACTAAGAGTTTTCTCGGGGTAGAAAAAATGACTTTGGGGTTTACAAAAGGTGAACTAGCAAACCTGTTTTGAGTAGGCTGACAAGCTGGAGTTGGAGTTCCTTTGACTGAAATGGCTCAACTTTTAAATTTGCTGGAAACCTGAATCTTTGGAAATGGTTAGAATTCAATTGCAGATGAAGTGGCTTGCAAGTGAAAAGGAACTGGAACAGTTTCAATTATGGTTAAAAGCTGAAGAAAGCAAAAAGGATAGAATTGTCCTCTGGCAGAACAAAAAGAAAAGGAGAAGAAGGCCCTACCAGAAAGAGAGAGAGTTGAACTTCAGAAGTTGGCGATTAAGCAGGAAAGTTGACTTAAAAGCAGAGAGGTGAGGACAGAAGCCAGGCTTAGTCAGGAGAATAGTGAGAATGAGCCCAACTCATCGTAGTCAAAGGCCTGGTGGGAACATGTTTGAATATATCCGAACATTGTCTAAATTGGACAAGAAGGATGTATCGGGTCAGTTGAGAACTAGGTAAACAAATGAAGTGGCTGCTGACCATGGGGATTTTATTGATCTAAACAAAGCTAGTAGGCTGAGCCAGTGAGGTATTTCCATCAGTATCAGGAGGAGGAATCTGGGGAGTATGATGTGGTGAAGGAATCCATCTTAAATGCATATGAGCCTGTACCAGAAACCGACAGACAATGTTTCAGGAATCTAAGGTGGGTCACTGGTCAAACATACATTGAGTTTAAAAGCATCAAACAAATTAATTTAATAGGTGAAAGGGCATTAAAAATAGTTTAACCCACTGCGCTCTCAGAGAGACAATTATTTTAGAGAAGTTCAGACTGCGGAAGTTGCTAACCAGATTGCTTCTGCAGTTGACACCGCCTCCGTGACTGTTACCAAGCACACTGCCTCTGCTGTTGTCCCCGCCAACAATACTGCTTCTGTGACCATTGCTAACAATGTCACTTCTGTGACGTGACCAACATCACTTCTGCTGATGCTGCCAATCAGGTGACCATTGATCACCTAACTGTTCCCACACACATCCACTCCAGAGACAGTCTTCACCCCCACTGCCAACTTCAAATCAACACTAAGCCCTGCTGGATATTTACCATCCCTCCAGACCCTCCATTCCTCACCGAGGATGAATGGTCAGTTCTCAGCAAAGGACTCACCTTGATTCCACTACAACCACATATCATTGAATTTCGCACACGTCTTGATGTCAAACACTTTTTCCACCTCTGCCTCTGTGCATACTTCTTCAACCATGGATCTTACCCACTCTCCGAAGACTCCTTCTCCCTCCTCCAACGAACTCCATTCTCCTGGACACCCCGTCCTGGCCTCTTACACTCCCTTGACCTCTTCATGTCAAACTGCCATCATGGCATCAACCGCCTGAATGTCTCCACCCCTCTCACTGACTCCAAGCCCTCCCCATCCAAATGCACAGCCTTCCACTTCCTTCACTCCAACCCCAACCACTCCACCAAACCAGCTGACAAAAGAGGCACAGTTGTAGTTTGTTGCAGTGAATTCTAATTCACCAAAGCCACACACCAACTCACAGACACATCCTCCTACCAACCCCTTGATCTCAACCTGCCCTCTCATCACCAAACCGTAATCTCCAAGACTATTTACAATCTCATCACTTCAGGAGATCTCTCATCCACAACTCCCAACCTCATAGTTTTCCAACACTGCACCACACAATTGTATCCTCTCCCTAAAATTCATAAACCTATCCCATTTGACCAATAATCTCTGCCTGCTCCTATACCTCTGAACTCATCTCCTTTTATCTCGACTTCATCATGTCGCCTTCAGTTCAGCAACTCCCCACCTATGTCTGGGACACAACCCATGCTATCGACTTTCTCTGTGACTTTCAGTTCCCCAGCCTCTTATCTTTATCATAGACAACAAGTCTCTTTCCAACTGTAAATGACATGAGGATGGCCTCAAGGCCTTCCATCTTTTCCTATCCTACAAATACAACCAGTCCCCCCTCCACCGACACTCTCATCCGCCCCATGGAACTGATCCCCACCCTTAACAACTTTTCCTTTCAATCCTCTGAATTCCTATAAACCAAAGGGATGGCCATGTGTACCCACATGGGTCCGAGCTATGCCTGTCTCTTCGTAGGGTATGTAGAACAATCCCTCTTCCGCAACCACACCAGCACCAACCGCCATCTTTTCCTCAGCTACATTGATGGCTGTATCAGCACTGCCTCGTGCAACCCAGAGGAGCTTGAACAGTTCATCCACTTCACCCACACCTTTCACCCTGACCCCAATTCCACCTAGACCATCTCTGACACCTACCTCCACTTTCCAGACCTCTCCATCCCCATCTCTGGCAATTGACTCAGTACCCACTCTATTTCAAACCCACTGACTCCCACAGCTTCATTGATTACACTTCCTCCCACCTGCAAACTTGCAAAAATGTGATCTCAAACTTCCAAATCCTCCACCTCCACTGTATCTGCCCCAGGATGAGCAATTCCACTCCCAGGCATCCCAGATGCCCTCTTACTTTAAGGACCTCAATTTCCCCTCCCCTGTGATCAACAACGCCTTCAATCGCATGTCCTATATTTCCGACACCTCTGCACGTAAACAAATCCTTGCAACGACAACAAAGACAGAGTTCCCCTGGCCCTCACATTCCACCATACTAATCTCGAAATCCAACTTATCACCTTCCGCCACTTTAGACTCCACTACCAAAACGATATTGATCTCCCTATCTCTATCCCTTTTTCACTAGGACTGTTCCCACAACACCTCACTCTCCTCCATCCCCTCCTCCATACCTCCTCCTCCTCCTCCCACCCACCCATTTGCAAAAACTTCTGTGGTCACAGGACGTACAAAACCTGCCTCAACACCTCCCCCTCACCTCCATCCAAGGCCCCAAAGAATCATTCCAAATCCAGGAGTGATTCACATGCATTTCCTTTAAACTGATGTATTGCATCCATTGCTCCCGATGTGGCTTCCTCTACATCGGAGAGACAGAGTGCAAGCTCAGGAAATGGGTCAAAGAACCTTTATGTATGCTCCAATTAATCCCATTTTCTGATTGCCATTCACTTCAACTTCCCCTCCCACTCTCCCAATGACATGTCCATCCTGGGCCACCTCCACCATCAATACAACACAAAACACAAACTGAAGGAGGAATTCCTCATTTTCCACCTCAGAAGCTTACAACCATATGGCCTTAACATAGAACTCAATAGCTTCCAAATTTCCCCACCTCAACCCAGCTCCAGCCCTCCCTCTCCACCCCAACCCCTTAACTTCACCCCCATCTGTCTATCTTCCTTCCCACTCTGTCAACTCTACCCTTCTCAGTGACCAATCACGCCACATTCTACCTGCATCCACCTTTCGCTATCCCACCCACCTTTCCCTCGGATCCCCCACTCCATTTATTTTGCAACCTCCTTTCCCTGCGCCCTTACCTGATGAAAGGTTCCAACCTGAAACACCAACTTCCCTTCTCCTCTGATGCTGCTTATTCTGCTGTGCTTTTTCCACTCTGACTCTCCAGCATCTGCAGTTCTCACTATTTCCAGAGTTCACAAATTACTGCCTGAGGTGGTGAGAACTCATGTAGAAGAGCAGAAAGTTAAAATGGCAAGATTAGCAGCTGAAAGACAAATGATTATGAATTGGTTCATTAATAAAAGTTTGCCTTCTAACATCAATTTCAATCTATGAGGAATAGAAATTGGAGAAAAGAGAAATCCTCAGTGGTAAGGGAAAAGTAGATCTCATTGAAGATAATAAAGATAGTTTACTATAGGGTAAAAAGCAAACCGATGAAGGGGAAAGAAAAGTAAAAACAAAACATTTATTTTTACTTCAATAAAATACATAAAGTTAAAGTTTTGTTTCTTTAGAAAAAGGTCTGGGAATGCTGATGTAGAAAAACAGGATAAGCCAGTATTTTTTTTGTTGGAGTGGTAAAGGAAAGCACAGTGGAAGATGAAAAAGCTGCACCAGAATATACAATCTGCTCAGAGACTGGTTGAGAAGGAAGTGCCAGATTTTTTTAAACCATTTACTTGTGTAGATAAGATTTCCTGGCGTATGCCAGTAGGAGCAGGGAAAGAAATTACAATTTTAAGAGACACAGAAGTATGCCACTCTTTGATGTTGAGAGATGAGGAAATATGTCATTTAGAACATTAGTTACACGAGAAGTGCTCTATTATGTAAAGTGAGTTTGGAGTCTCTGGTGAAAGTGGAGAGTGGTAGTAGGAGTATTGGAGAAGCTGTCAGCTCCAGGGATGCAGTTTGACCTTTGTAATGATATAGCTGGATCACTGTTGGGACTGCTGCTTACTGTGTTTGAAAAGCAAATGGTAAATCAGGCAACTGAGGCATTACAGGAAGTACATCCTGGGAGTTTTCCTGACTGTGTTGAAAAGTCACAGGTTGAAGCAAGAGAAGAAATTAACGAATAAAGAAAAGGAAGTTAAAGTATAATTATCAGACACTATGTTTGATCAAATTGTTGAGATACAACAAGAACAGTGCAAGACAAAGTGGATATTTGTATTTCAGCGAAAATACAACAGAAAGATGAAAAATATGAAGCCAACAAGAAATGAAAAATTCACAATTTTTCTCATGGAGATAATGTGTAAATGGTACTTTAGTAAAAGGGGAACCTTTGAAAGCAAAGTTTAATGCCCTTAATCATATCAGAAGGAAATTGAGTGAGGTGAAATATTTGCAAAGAATGCCAGATACAAAGCAATATCTCTAGAGAATGTTACGTAAATCTGATTTTGATAAAGAAGGAATGCAAAACAAGAATATGTTCCTGGTTACAACTTAGAGTTAAGAACCAAGTTCAGATGATTCTGAATTGGGCATTTTTCAAATTAAGTTGGACAATGAGGAAGTTCTCAAAAATTAGGATAACTTAGTGAGTTACCTTCCAGAGAAAAATCAAAATGACCTGGAAGAGTTATTACTATCACTTGGGGAGATATGTGGGAGTAAGCTGGAAAGTACTAATCTAATAATGCATGAGGTAGATCCAGGAAATGGCGTTAAGCAACATCCTTACAGACTTAAAAGCTGGTGCAGGTTTATAAAGAATTTAAACACATGCTCAAAGACAACGGAATCTAAGTGAGTTGCAGTGACTGGAACTCTACTACAGGGGTAATGGTGCTAAAACCAGATGTTATTCATACTTAATTATGCAAAGTTGTTCAAGGTGGCTAACGAAGTGAGTGGTGTGAGAGTCGTTAATCCAATTTGGTCTAGTAGCCTGTATCTCAGTATTCTCCTCGACCACATTCTGACCACATCAGAACTGATGAAAACTATTCATTTAGCACCTCTCCTATCTCCTTCGACTCCACGCATAATTTCCCACTACTGTCCTTTGATTGGCCATAATCTTACTCTAACCATTCTTTTATTCCTGATGTAACGACAGAAAACCTTAGGAGAAATGAGAAGTCATTGGTGAAAAAGATCTTTTCCACCAATGACTTCTCATTTCTCCTTCTGGCTCTTCTTAGCTCTCTCTTTAGGTCTTTCTTGGCTAACCGGTACCTCTCAAGTGCCCTAACTGAGCCATCACATCTGATCCTAACTTAAGCCTTCTTCTTCCTCTTGAAGAGAGATTTCACTTCCTTAGTAAACCACGGCTCCCGTGCTTGACAACATTTTCCCTCCCTGACCAGGATCCGCAGTAGCTGGTCCTTGAATAAGCTCCCGTGCTTGACAACATTTTCCCTCCATTTAACCAGGATCCGCAGTAGCTGGTCCTTGAATAAGCTCCACATTTCAATTGTGCCCATTCCCTGCAGTTTCCTTCTCCATCCTATGCATCCTAAATCTTGCCTAATCACATCGTAATTGTCTTTCCCCCAGCGATCACTTTTGCCTTGCGGTATTTTCCTATCTGTTTTCATCACTAAAGTAAACATAACAGAATTGTTGTCACTATCACCAAAGTGCTCATCTACCTCCAAATCTAATCAAGATGGGTTAATTACCTAGTACCAAACCTAATATGGCCATGCCCCTTGTTGTCTACATACTATGTCAGGAAACACATTGGACAAAAACTGACCCATCCAATGTACCTGAACTATGGTATTCCTCATTAATATTTAGAAAGTTTAAGACCCCTAACAGCTAATCTGTCTCTCTTGCTCCTATCAAGGATCATCTGTGCTATCCTGTCCTCTATATCTCTGGAACTATTTGGAGTAGAAAAGTCCCAACAAGGCAACCTCTCCTTTCCTGTTTCTAATATCAGCCCATACTACCTCAGTCCTCAAACGTCCGTAATACTGTCCTTGACGAACAATACTACACCACCCCCTCTTTTACCAATTTCTCTGTTCTTACTGAAATACCTAAATCTCAGAACCTGCCATATACATTCCTGTCCATTTTACTCATGCCTCTGAAATGGCCACAACATCGAAATCCCAGGTTCTAACCCATGTGCAATTTCCCCCACCTTATACCAGATGCTCCTGGCTTTGAAGTAGACACTTCAAACCAACTTTTTGCGTGCTGGTGCCTTCTTGTGATTTTGAAATCTTAGTTCTGACTTTACTACTCTCATCATCGCTTACACTCGAACTACAATTTTGGTTCCTATCCCCCTGCTGAATTGGTTTAAACCCACCTGAAGAACATTAGCAAATTCCTGCCCCCAGGATATCGGTACCCCTTTGGATCCGGTGAAGACCATCCTGTTTGTAGAGGTCCCACCTACCCCAGAAAGAAGCCCAGTTATCAAAGGAATCCAAAACTCTCTCTCCTGTACCATCCCTGTAGTCATGTATTCAAATCCTCTACCTCCTTATTCCTTGCTTCTCTAGCATGTGGCACGGACAACAAACCAGAAAAAACAACTTTGTTTGTCCTCGCTGTAAGCTTCCACCCTCGCTCCCTGAATTTCTGCTTGAAATCTCTTTCTCTCTTCTTACCTATGTCGTTGCTGCCTATGTGGCCCATGACTTGGGCTGCTACTCCTCCCCCTCAAGGATCCTGAAAATATGATCATAGACATCATGAGTCATGGCACCTGGGCGGCAGCACACCAACCGTGAGTCTCTCTCGTTCTCACAGAACGTCCTATCTGTCCCCCTGACTATGAAGTCCCAATGACTAATACTCTGCTCTTCTTCCTCCTTCCCTTTTGAGCAATAGGGAAGTTGTTCCCCAACCTCTGATAAGTTGTCCCTCCAAACAGTATTCAAAATGGTGTACTTATTGTTGAGGGAAATGGCCACAGGGGATCTGTGCACTGCCTGCCGGTTCCCTTTCCATCCCCTCATGGGCGGCACGGTGGCACAGTGGCTAGCACTGCTGCCTCACAGCGCCAGAGACCCGGGTTCAATTCCCGCCTCAGGCGACTGACTGTGTGGAGTTTGCACATTCTCCCCGTGTCTGTGTGGGTTTCCTCCGGGTGCTCCGGTTTCCACCCACAGTCCAAAGATGTGCAGGTCAGGTGAATTGGCCATACTAAATTGCCCGTAGTGTTAGGTAAGGGGTAAATGTTGGGGTATGGGTGGGTTGCGCTTCGGCGGGTCGGTGTGGACTTGTTGGGCCGAAGGGCCTGTTTCCACACTGTAATGTAATCTAATCTCATGGTAACCCGTCTACCTTCTCCTTTTACCTGAGGTGTGACTATCTCCATGTAACTCCTTCAATAACCCCCTCTGCCTCCTGAATGATCCAAAGTTCATACAGCTCCAGCTCCAGTTCCCTAATGCGGTTTTCGAGGAGCTAGAGTTGCCACAGATGCAGTCAGCAGGGACACTTATGGTGACCCTTACCTCCCACATTCTGCAGGAGGAACATTCAACTGCCCTAACCTCCATTCCCATTATTCTAAATTCCCAATGAGACTACTAAAAAACTGATAAAAAAAAACAGTCACCTTACCAATTGGCGCACAGAAACCTTTTGTTTTGGTTTGAGGAGGAGGAAGACAGGTAGGAGATGCAACCTAAGTAGTGTTTGGGGTAAAGCAACCACCCAAATATAAATCCATTACTCAGCAGTCCCATGTCTACTCCTGCTCAGTGTGTGCTCCACCTCTACACAAAATAAACCTTTATACCTTTTAAAATGTACCTTCCCGTCGGGCCTCTGGTCCTTGCTGTCGCTCCTCCCACTCCAACTACCACCAAAAAAAAAGTGAAGAACACTGAACTCCTGAAGTTTTGTAGTCAGGGACTGCTGATCTCTATAATATTCACAGGAACTGCTATTCTCAGGGACTACTGTTGTCTATAATATACATAGAGACTCTTAGTATCCATAATATTGACAATGACTTCTGAGCGCAGTGGCTCAGTGGTTAGCACTGCAGCCTCACAGCACCAGGGACCTAGGTTCAATTCCAGCCTCGGGTGACTGTGCAAACTCCACACAGACACAGGGTGACTGTCTGTGTGGGTTTCCTCCGGGTGCTCCGGTTTCCTCCCACAGTCCAAAGATGTGCAGGTCAGGTGGATTGGCCAGCTAAATTGCCCATAGTGTTAGGGAACTGGGGAATGGGTCTGGGTGGGTTACTCTTTGGATGGTCGGTCTGGACTTGTTGGGCCAAAGGGCCTGTTTCCACACTATAGAGAATCTAATATACAGCAGCACTACTGTTCTCTATAACATGCACAGGGACTGCTCTTCACTGTAGTATACACACGGATTGCTGATTTCTCTATTATACACAGGGACTGCTGTTCTCTAAAATGTGCACAGGCAAAATTAAAGTGAACCTTATCAGGAGGAACATATGCAAATGGATGGTAAAAGTTAGGTTTACCTTCATTTAAAGGGAATTGGAATATGCAAATAAAGCTACTCTGTAGCAGTTGCATAGAGTGTTGGTGAGACTCTATTTGGAATATTGTGCACACTTTTGGTCTCCCAATCCATGCTATATTATGCTGATCACACAGGCAATACAAATGACATTCTCCAGATTAATCCCTCGGATGGCAAGGTTGTCAGATGAGGAAACCCGGCCTGTGTTGTCTACACGTCCAAAGAATGAGAGGTTCTCGCAGTAAAATTTGAAAAATTACAGAATACTATGTGCAGTTCTGGATACGACATTACAAGAAGGATGTGATTGTGCTGGAGGGGGTGCAGATATGATTTACCAGAATGTTCCCTGGGATGGAAGATATCAGCGATGAAGGGAGGCTGGGTAATCTCATGTTGTTTACTTTGGAACAGAGAAAGCAGAGCAGGATGTGGTTCAGAAGTATGAGATTACTAGAGGCATGGACAGGGTGGATAGACAGCAGCTATTCTTTCAGTCAAAAGGCCACGAGAAAAGGAGCATTGTTTTAAATTGAAGGGTTTGTGATTTAGAGAGGATTTGAGGATGGGTGTTGGGGGTCTGGAATGTACTTCCTGAGAGGGTAGTCATGGTGGGTAAACTCACAACCATAAAACAGCACTTTGTCGAGCACTTGAAACACCATAGCATTCACAGCTATGGCCCTGTGTGGGAAAGTAGGACTAATGCAGATCGTACTGTATTTCTGACAGTACAGAATTGATGCTTCTGTAATTGTATGGTTGTGGAAGGTTAATCTTTGAGCAGCTTCAGACACAAATGTTGTCAGAGTGAAATGCAATAATTTCTAAAACTATGCCAATGTGAAAGGTTAGAGGAAACAACTGCAGCTTCCTCACAGGCTAAAACCAGAGATTGGAAACCAGGAACTAGCAAAACTTTGAAGCAACAACCTCAACTCTGTCTTCACAGAAGAAAACACTAGACCAAAAAGAAAGTCCCAGCAGTATTAGGAAACCTAAGTCTGCTGAGAAAAGGGAACAGAATGAAAGTAGTAAATAAAATGCTTTAAGAAATTATTGGGACTAAAATTGATGGGCATAAACAAAGTCAACAAATATGAAATGGGTATCACATTTGAGAAACTGATCTAAAAGTAAAATTTGTAAATTGAGGGATGGCCATTTTTTTTCAAAGTTGATGGGGGGAGGGGATAGCGGATGTGTGCAGATTAAAGGGATGGCTTGACTAAAGGAAACCTTCAAAAATGAGATAATGTAAGTCCAGAGACTACATGCTCAAGTTCGGGTGAAGGGCAAGGCTGGTTTCAGGGATTGCTTGATGACTAGAGAAATTGAGGTTTTCATCAAGAAAAGGAAGGGAGAACATGTCAGGTATAGACAGCAGAGATGGATGATTACTTCAACGAGATTTGTAAACACACAACAGACAAAAGGGTCACCAGGGAGAAAATAGAGCCCCTTAAACATCAGCAAAGCCACCTAAGTGTGGAACTGCAAGAGATGGGTGAGATACTAAACGAGTATTTTGCATCAGTGTTTGCTATGCAGAAGAATATGGACGACAGAAAACATAGAGAAATAAGTAATGCCATCTTGAAAAATTTCCACATTAAAGAGGAGGAAGGGCTGGGCTCATAAAGTTGAATAAATCACTGGGACCTTATCAGGTATACCCTGGAACTCTGGGAAGCTAGGGTAGTGATTGCTGGGCCCCGAGCTGTGAATTTTGTATCATTCGATAACAATACGAATAGTGCCAGAATACTGGAAGCTACCACTATTTAAGAAAGGTGGTAAAGAACAGCCAGGGAATTATAGACCAGTAAGCCTGTCATAGGTAGTGGGCAAGTTGTTGGAGGGAATCCTGTGGGATAGGATTTATATGTGTTTTGAAAGGCAAGGACTGATTGGGGATAGTCATAGTAATTATGTCTGAGTAACTTGATTGAGCTGTGTGAAGAAATAAAGAAGAGGATTGGTGAGGGCAGAGCAATGGATTTGATATACGTGGACTTCAATAAGGCATTCCACAATGTTCGTCATGACATACTGGTTAGTAAAGTTAGATCCAATAGGATACAGGAAAAACTAATCATTTGGATACAGACCTGGATCAAATATAGAAGACAGATGGAGGGTTGCTTTCCAGACTAGAGGCCTGTGACCAGCGTTGTGTCTCAAGGATTGGCACTGCTTTTCATGATTTATATATACAATTTGGATGTGAACACAGGTACCATAATTAGTGAGTTTTACAGATGACACAAAAGTTGAAGGCGGGGCGGACAGTGAAGAAGGTTACCTCAGATGAGCCAATGGGCCAAGGAGTGGCAAATAGAGTTTAATTTAGATAAATGTAAGGTGCTGTATTTTGGAAAGGCAAATATAAGCTGATCTTATACATTTAATAATAAGGTCCTGGGGAGTTCTTTGAACAAAGACACCTTAGAGTGCAGGTTCATGTTCCTTGAAAGTGGAGTCACAAGTCAATAAGATAGTGAAGAAGGTGTTTGCCTTTATTGGTCAATGCATTGAGAATCAGAGTTGGGAGGTCATGTTGCGGCTGTACATGACATTGGTTAGGCCACTTTTGGAATATTGTGTGAATTCTGGTATCCTTGCTATAGAAAGTATGTAGTGAAACTTGGAAGGATTCAGAAAAGATTTACAAGGACATTGCCAGAGTTGGAGGGTTCGAGCCATAGGGAGAGGTTTAATAGACTGCGGCTACTTTGCTTGGAGTGTCGGAGGCTGAGGAGTGAGCTTATAAAATCATGACGGGCATGGATAGTTACTGTCTTTTTCCCAGAGTGGGGGAGTCCAAACCTAAAGGGCATAGGTTTAAGAGGGGAAACCTTTAAAAGGGATTTAAGGGTCAACTTTTTCCATGCAGAGGGTGGTGTGTGTATGGAATGAGCTGCCAGAGGACGTGATAGAAGCTGGTAAAATAGCAACATTTGAAAAGCATCTGGATGTTTATATGAATAGGAAAGGTGTAGACGGATGTGGGTCAAATGCTGGCAAATGGTACCAGGATAATTTAGGATGTCTAGTTATCATGGACGAATTGGAGTGAAGAATTTGTTTCCGTGCTGTGACTGGTAGATCCGTATTGGTGAAGCAGGGGATACAACGCATTTGGATTTTCAGAAAGATTTTTGGTAAAATACCAAGCCTACTGTGCAAACTTAAACCTTATGGGATTGGGGCTAATAGACGGACATGGTTTTAGAATGGGAAAACTGACATGACGCGGAATGAAACAATTTTTTTTGGAGTAGAAGGCTCATGGATTTTTGCAGGGATTGCTGCTTGGGTTCCAGTTATTCACAATACATGTCAAATATTTGGTTGAGGGAAAAAATGCAATATTTTCAAGTCTGCTGATGTCACTAAACTGTCGGATTGTGATATGGTGAGGAGGATGTAAAAAAGCTCCAAGGTGAGACAAGTGGAGTGAATGGGAAAACATGTGACAGGCGAAGATTAATGTGGATAGATGTGACCTGGTGCACTTTCATGGGGAAATACAGAATGACAGCTTGCTATTTGAAATGGAATTGATTGAAAAGTGTTGATCCATAAATGGACTTATGCTCCTTGTTTTTATTTTCTTCTGTGCAGTCCTCTGGGGTAGCGAGTTCTGAAGCCAGATTTTAATACTGGGAATGATATTGGCACACTGATCAGGGTACATAGATCAACCAGGTGGAAAGTTGTAACATTGAAAAGGATCTGGATCTCCTCGTATACCAATTGCTGAAAGCAATACTGCAGGAGCAAAAAGCAGTTCGGAGGATAATGATGCCTTGACGTTCATTTCAGGGGGATTTGAGTACAGGGATAAAATATCTTACTGCAGTTGTATCGGGCCTTGGTGAGACCTCATCTCAAACATTGTGCAGTATTGTGTGCAATTGTAGTCTCCTTACCTAATGGAAGACAAACCTGACATTGAATGAGTGCAACAAAGGTTGACCAGACTGACCTCTGGTATGGCAGGATTGTTGAGCAGCGTTTGAGTCGACTAGATTTGTATTCCAGGAGGTTTGGAAAAATGAATGGAGATCTCGGTGAAAGATATAAAACTGTGAAAGGGTACAACTGATTGGAAGCAGGGATGATAATTCCCGTGGCTGGGACATCTACAACAAGGGTTCACAGTATTTGGTACAGGTAGGTCACTCTGCATTGAGATAAGAATAAATGTCTGCATTCAGAGCTGGTGGACCTGAGGAATTCTCCAACACATAAGGCTGTGGAATCCAAGGCACTGAATATAAGTAGGGATGTCTAGTCACTAAATGGGTGGGGAGATCGGAGGAGATAGAGGACCAGCCATTATGATGTTGATTGGGGGAATAAAATTGATGGACAGAAAGGACTATGCAGTTCCTGTTTTATTCTTTTATGACTTTTAGTTCAGTGATATGTATTTTGTGTGGGAAAAATGCATTGAAGACATGTTTGGCCATGAACTAGGAAGGGAGGAGACTGAATAGGTTGAATGGCCTACTCCTTTCTCAATGTTTCTGTGCAGTCTGTGGGAAAGCTCTGGAAACATTGTCACAAGCTCTCAGATGTTAGGAAGATCTCTGCAGGATCAACACAATTGTGTTTCCTGTTCCCTTTTCTGATACCTCACCCGAAACGGTGAGTTCTGTCTGGTTTTATCCTTTAAGACCTCGGAGCAGTTTGACAGAATTGAGTGTCTTGCCGGGCCTTTGTGGAGACCATTGGAGACTTTATCACATTTCTGTGTGTATTGAGTCACTTTTAGGCAAATCCAGGAAAGCACAGTAGACTTGCTTCCTGAAAGTACATTGGCAAAGAAAATTGGTATTTGCAATCAACATTGGTTTCAATGTCATCTTTACTAACACCAGGTTTTAGATCTCAAAATTTTATTAACTGGGTGGTTCAGTGGTTAGCATTGCTGCCTCACAGTGCCAGGGACCCGGGTTCAATTTCAGCCTCTGCAACTGTCTGTGTGGAGTTTGCACATTCTCCCTGTGTCTGCTTGGGTGCTCCGGTTTCCTCCTACAGTCCAAGAAGGTGCAGGTTAGGTGAATTGGCTGTGCTAAATTGCCCATAGTGCTCAGGGATGTGTAGGTTAGGTGTAATCGTCAGGGAAATGTAAAGTAATAGGGTATGGGAATAGGTTTGGGTAGGATACTCTTTGGAGAGTTGGTGTGGACTTGTTGAGTCTAATGGCCTGTTTGCACACTGTAGGGATTCTGCGATTTTCAATGTTGTTAACTTCCACCAGTTGCCAGAACATTCACCTGGTCTGGAACCTTAATCCAATGACATTTCTCCAACAGCACTATCTTCACATGGGGAATTATCGGAAACAACATTGATCAAATTATTTCTGTGCTGCTTGACAGCTCTGTCCATAAGAATTTCCACCAATTTGACTATCGTGATGGGACTGAAGGGGTAATAATTGGTCAGGTTGTAATTATTTTCCTCAGGGAGACGTCAGAGTTGGAGGTGGAATGAAACAGCTTGCCCAGGGACATGGCCTGTTGTGCTGCATAAGTCTTCAGTCCTATTGCAGGGATGGTGTCAGGGCCTATTGCTTTTGTTGTATCTACTGTGTTCAGCCATTTCTTAATGTCACAAGCAGTGAATCAAATTGGTTGAAGGTTTGTATGCATAATTCTGTTGAAATCATGATGAGAAGGATGGGGATCATTGACTCTAGACTTCTGACTGAGGATGGTGCAGATAAAGCCTTGACTTTTGTGCTGATGTACTGGGATCTTCCATCATTGAGGATCAACATATTTGTGGAGCCCTCTCCTACAGTGAATTTCTTAATTGGCCATCACCATTTATGACTGGAAGTGGCAGAACTGCAGAGCTCAGATCTGGTCGATTGAACTTGGGATCAGTTCTCCCCTTCTATCAGAGTTTGGATTTGCTGATCAGAATGTAAGCAGTCAGGTGCCATAGCTTCAACAGTTGATGTCAGTTTTAAGTGTGCATACTTTTGACCCTGGCATGTTCACTGAAACATAAATTGGTTTGATGGTAATGGTAGACTGAGGTATTATCCGTGACAAAAAGTTAGATTGTGGTTGCATACAATTCTGATTCTGTTGCTGCTGTGGTCTACAGCACCACATGAATACCCAGTTTAGAGCTGCAATATCTACAATACAGTTCAGCTGTCTGTCCCTCAATTCGCACTGACACCCATCACCCCTGTACTCAGTGACCTTCTCTGATTTATGATATGGTAGCACTTCCAATTTAATATTCTCATTTTCCTGAGGGTCTCTCCATGGTGTCACACCTCCAATTTGTCACATTCCTATAAAGGCTTTAACATATTCATCTGAACCTTTTCCCTTCCAGGAGTGCCATTTTCTGAGTTGAAAATAAATGTGTTTCCCTGTTTCTCTCCCTGACCATGATTAAGAGCTCTGTTGTGTCTGTTACGACAGCCTTATATAGGTTCAGAACCAATGAATTTGTGCACCTTGCATTATCGTTCACTTCCTGGTAAATCATGCTCCATGTTGGACAGGGTATTTGAGCAGCTTCGACACACACCTTAGGAGTTGAGACTATGGTGGTAGAAAAACACAGTAGGTCAGGCAGCATCCGAGGAGCGGGAGAATCAACATTTTGGGCATAAGCCCTTAATCAGGAATCACTTTTGGATACACAACTTTAGAACTTGTTCAGAAGCAGAAATTGCTGGAGTATCTAAGGAGGTCTGGCAGAATCCATGCAGTGCAAGCAGAGTTAATCTATTGGGTCCAGAGACCCTTCTTCAGAGCTCTGAGTCTCTCCAGCAACTTTTGATTTTGTTTCAGATTTCCAATATCCACAGTTCTTTGATTTATTGAAAATGTGTCCTGTTTCTCAGCAGGTTTGGCAGCATCTGCGGACACAGAGAATCAGAGTTAACATTTGAAGTCCAGTGTGACACTTATTCAGAACTGAAAAGAATTTGAAACCGTGCTTTGTGACAGAGGTGGAGGAGGGGAGATAGAAAACAAAATGTGCGGAGTCCCAGTGCAAAAGAGAAGTGGGCTTTTACATTATAACAGAGAAGATAGGAACACGAGGAACTCATTCGGTCCTTTGAGCCCACTCTGCCATTCATCACAATCATGGCTGATCATCCAACTCAAGAGCTAACCCATAACCTTGCATCCAATTCTCCCCAAATGCTATAGCTGGCTGCCTCTTGAATGCATTCAATATTTTGGCATCAATACTTCCTGTGGTGATGAATTCCACGGGCTCATCATTCTTTGAGTGAAGAAATGTCTCGCTGTCTCCGCCGCCAATAGCAGCAAAGACACAGAGGAGCAGATTGGGATGAGATTCTGGAAATGTGAAGAAGTAACAGAGTTGCTATAATGGGTGATTGGAATCTCCTCAGTGCAAATACTTTGTATGGAGCAAATGTTGTCAGGTGTGTCCAAGAAGGATTTTTGACTCAGTATGTCGGTAGGTCGACTAGAGGGGAGGCCATATTGGAAATGGTGCTTGGCAACAAATCATGTCAGGTGTCAGATCTCTTGATGGGAGAGCATTTCAGTGATAGTGATCACAACTCCCCAATATTTACTATAGTAATGGAAAAGGATAGGAGCAGACAATATGGGAAAGTATTTATTTGGAGGAGAGGGAATTGCCATGCTATTAGGCATGTGGAGCATAAATCGGGAGCTGATATTCTCAGAAATGCATGACAGAAATGTGGAGGTTGTTAGGGAGCACTTACTGCAAGTACTGGATTGGTTTGTCCAATTGAGGCAAGGAACGGATGGTAAGGTGAAGAAATCTTGGATGACACCAGACATGGAGCATGTAGTCAAGAGGAAGGAGGAAGCTTACTTAAGGTTGAGGTAGTAAGGATTAGATAGGGCTCTATAGGGTTACAAGGTTGCCAGGCGGAACTGAAGAAAGGACTTTGGAGAGCTGGATTGTGGCTTGATAAAAGCCTTGGCAGGTAGGATTAAACAAACTCCAAGACATTCTACACTTATGAATTGAACAAGAGGATGGCATGATTGATGGTAGGGATAGTGGAGGGAACTTGTGCCTAGATTTGGAGGTAGGGGAGGTCCTTAATGAAAACTCTGTTTCAGTATTCACGAGTGAGAGGGACCTTATTGTTTGTGAGGATAACGTGAAACAGATTGACACGCTTGACTAGGTTGATGTTAAGAAGGAGGATGTGCTGGAAATTTTGAAAAACGTAAGCATAGATGTCCCCTTGGCCAGATGGGATATACCCAAGGTTTTATGGTAAGCAAAGATTGCTGCATTTTTGGTGATGATCTTTACGTAGTAAAAGATTATTGGAGGGTGGCAAATGTTATTCACTTGTTCAAGAAGGGGAAGAGGGATAATCCTGAGAGTTACAGAGCAGTCAGTCTTACATCAGTGATGTTTTGGAAAAACATAGCATCATTAGAGATAGTCAAAATGGTTTTGTGAGGGGCAGGTCATGCCACACAAAACTTATTGAATTATTTGAGGATGTGACAAAACACATTGACAAAGGTAGAGAGTGAATATGGCATATATGGATTTTAGCAAGATGTTAAGATAAGTTTCCCCATGCAGAAGGTAAGGAGGCATGAGATACAGGGAAACTTGGCTGTCAAGATACAGAATTTGCTGGCCCATAGAAGACAGAAGGTGGTAGTAGATGGGAAATATTCAGCCTGGAGATCGGTGACCAGTGATGTTCTACAGTGATCTGTTTTGGGACATCTGCTCTCTGTGATTTTTATAAATGACTTGAAAGAGGAAGTGGAACATTGGGTTAGTAATTATGTTGATTGGGTTGTGGAGAGTGTGGAGGGCTATTTGTAGTTTGCAACATGACATTGACAGGATGCAGAACTGGGCTGATAAGTGACAGATGGATTTGAAACTGGAAAAGTGTGAAGTGATTGATTTTGAAGGTTGAATTTTACAAGGTTGAAGGCAGGATTCTTGGCAGTGTGGATGATCTTGGGGACCACATCCACAGGTTGCCACTCAAGTTGATACAAGTTGTTAAGAGGTCATATGCTATGTTGGCTTTCATTATCGGGGTTTTGAATTTAAGAGCCATAAGGTTATGCTGTAGCTCTATAAAGACTTGGTGAGGCCACAATTGGAATATTGTGTTCCATTCTGGTTGCCTCATTATAGGAAGGACGTGGAAGCTTCAGGGAGGGTGCAGAGGAGATTTATCATGATGCTCTGTCTGGACTGGAGAGCATGTCTTATGAGAGAAAGTGAGGACTGCAGATGCTGGAGATCAGAGCTGAAAATGTGTTGCTGGAAAAGCGCAGCAGGTCAGGCAGCATCCAAGGAACAGGAGAATCGACGTTTCGGGCATAAGCCCTTCCTGAAGAATACTGTTCTGTGTTCTACATTCTATGTTAAATGGTCGAACCCAAATCCTCAGACTGTGTATTATGTTTCTGTACACTCCACTCTCTGAAATATCCTCCCTTCATCCACTGTGCTTAATCCTGTTAGACTTTTATAACTCTCTATGAGATTACCCCTTGCTCATCTGAACTCTAGCAAAAACCACCCTAAACTCATCAATCTCTCCTCATACTTCAGTCCAGCCATTCTCGGAATCAGTTGGGTAAATTGTGCAGTTTTAATTGTGTGAAAGTGAAACTGACCAGCTCCTCCTTCGTGTTTTTGTAGTTGTGTTACTCAATTATAGTTGTGTCACATCCAAATGTGTGCAACAGATCTAAACTGAAGTAGGGAGATTTGAGAGATGGGACGAAGAGAACGTTTGGAGGATTTATTAACATGATATAAAGGGAGAAAGAGAGTATATAGATGAGAAGATGTAAAAATAGAGAAAACTAGATTATCAACAGAAGTAGATGTAATTCTGTATTTGGTTTGGCAATTCCTGTGTGCTGTGGTCCTCTGCAAAATGTACATACAACAGAGTAATATGTCAAAATGCTGGGTCTGATGCCAGAAGTTTTTAACTTCAATAATATGTCAGACACCAGCTGTTGACAGAACCCAGCAGAACAATGTATTTATTTCCTGGGAGAAAGTGGATTAATTGAAAAATGTTGGACACCAGAAGCAAGAATTCATAACACACATCCTGATAAGAATGAGCAGGGAATCCCAGAAAGGTGGGGGTAACATTGAAAGAAGGGGAACATAACATATCAGCTGAGGATCAAATAACGTTTTAATGTTTTATAAATTTTGTGCATCATATGAAACTTTTTAAAACTATCTCCATTGTTCATTCTGAATGTGTTGTGCACATATGAATAATCTTATCTAACTGCACACACACTGATTAAACAATGTATGTAAAATCATTTTTTTCCACAATTACATTTCACATAATCTTGTTTTGTTTGCATTGCCACTTGTCATTCCTTCTTCCAAATGTTTTCTGTTTCTTTGTCTGCATTTAATGTTATTCCTTCTATCAAGAAGATATTGGTGGGTGGGAGATGTCACTTTACTCCTCTTCAGTCTTCACAGCCATTGTCTCCTATTCCTTTCTGTTTCTTAACCAATGACAAATACTTACTATCTCTGACTCATTAATCCCAATAAACAAGGCAATTGTAAATGTAACATTTACTTTTCGGCTAAGGTCAAAATATCTGATGGAAAGGCATATAAACTGTGTAATGAGATGTTTGCAGCTTTTGAAACAATTATTGAAATGCATTAAGTTAAAGATAAAATGTTGCCTTACTACAGCAGTGAGAGGAAAGTTTAGAGAAATCTGAACTTCCTGTATTGTTAAGCCCAGAGACAGGTTTTAGTTTGGCAGTTGGTGTGGTGGAGGAGACAAACTCTCAATTGACCCTTAGGGACGCAATTACATCGAGCATTGTATGTGCAAAACACAGCAAAGTCATCAAGTCTATGAGGAGTAAGCATCACAATTTTCCTTTGCCTCTTACATTGTTGGAGTAATTAGAGATGGGCGATAAAATCAATAGCAGGCAATGTTCACATCCCCATCCAGACCAGGTTTTGCAATTACATTAAAAGTGTTGTAGTGAAAGGGGTACCTGAAGCTGTTTGTTCAGTGACTATGATTGATGTCTGTCTCCAAGGATCTTAATTGTGTCACTGGGGGTTTTCCTTCTTATATTAATAAGCAGTTTCTTTCAATGTGTTATCTCACATTATAAACAGCAGCATCATCCTTAACACGATTGGAATCAGCAGCTCCAGAGAGAGGGAGAGATCAGAATCTGAAAATATTAGACTGTAAAGTTCCAATAATGGATCCGAATCGGGGAACATTGGGCTGGAATATTCCAGAAATGTACCAGGCTCTCAGAGTAATTGATTGGAATGTTACAACAATAGGCAGAAGTTTATCCTATGGTCTTTACTATTTTTCTCAGGATTGGATATGGTTAGAGTTGCAGATAAAATGTGTGCTGCTGATTATTCAGGTGGGTTACTATCCCATCCTCGCTATTGTTGGTGTTCCTGGTAAGTCTATCTCTGTCCATTTAGTTTTTATGTAAACCATAGTGTGAGCTATTGCTATTTCTGTAATCTTTATTTGGCAAAGATGTAAACTATTGTATTCACTTTCAATCTGTTCATATTCTATGAATTTCATATGCTCTCCTTACAAACATCTGAGGAGGAGCAAATGTATTTATAACCACTATTACCCCATCTTGTTCTAAATTGAATTACATCTCAATAATCCCTCTGTCACCAAACCTGCTCACTGCCACTTCCATAATATTCCCAGTCTTCACTTCAGCCTCAGTGCTGTTTTTGAATAAACCATTATATACTCTATTCTGGTTGCAGTTCTCTTCTAGCCACTCTTCCAGTTACAAATATTTGGATCATAAACATATTTTTGTCTCTGCCCAGACGCATGTTATATGGAAAAAAAAGAAGAAAGTTTGATTCAAGAATGAGGTAGTCAAAGCTTTGTGTCATCTGTTTCAGCCTAACGTGTAACCTCGCACTAGGGAGAGGACTGTGCATCAGTGACCATGAAATGACAGTTTAGTTGAACTATTTTGATTCTAGAACTTTCCAAGCAAGAGTGGGTTTCATGTGTATCATCTACCAAGTGCAGTCTCCTTATGCATTCACTCAGTGACGGAGTTCATCTCTACCCCCTGCTGAGGGGAATACATTGGTTCTGTCTCCACAGACGAAGATCAGAAAAACTTGCAGATATACTATGGGACAGAATGACTGGTGAAAATGAGAAACTGTGGGAGATTAGAATTAATAAAGAGGAATTTCTCAAAAACTAATGAAATCGAACATTGGTAAGTTGCTGCATCAGATAAGCTCCACACCACAGTATTCAAGAAGATGGCAGTAGAGCTAGTGTACGAGAAATACAGTGATACAGCATAGAAACAGACACTGCAGTCCAAACAGTCCATGCCGATCATAATCCCAAATTAATCTAGTCCCACCTGCTTGACTTTGGCCCATATACCTCCACACCTTTCCTATTCATGAATTTACTTAGATTAGATTAGATTACTTACAGTGTGGAAACAGGCCCTTTGGCCCAACAAGTCCACACCGACCCTCCGAAGAGCAACCCACTCAGACCCACTCCCCTACATTTACCCCTTCACCTAACACTATGGGCAATTTAGCATGGCCAATTCACCTAACCTGCACATTTTTTGGACTGTGGGAGGAGCACCCGGAGGAAACCCACGCAGACACGGGGAGAATGTGCAAACTCCACACAGACAGTTGCCCAAGGCAGGAATTGAACCCGGGTCTCTGGCCCTGTGAGGCAGCAGTGCTAACCACTGTGCCACCGTACCCAAATGTTTTTTTAAATGTTGTAATTACAAAAAGAATTATTGAATTATCCTTCAAAATTCTTTAGATTCTGGAAATTCTGGTTCCTGCACACTGGAAAGTAGTTATTGTAATTCTAAATATTTAAAACCGGAATGAGAATGAAAACAGAAACAAACTAAATATTGACAGCTTGATGTCAGTGCTCAGAATATATTCAAATCTTTTCAGAAATGTGATAACTCGACGCTTAGAAGGGCTTTTGCCCGAAACGTCGATTTTGCCTGTCTTCGGATGCTGCCTGAATTGCTGTGCTCTTCCAGCACCACTGATCCAGCTTAGGGAATCATGACATGACTTGGTAAAGTCAGTTTAGCTTCACAAAAGCAAATCCATCTTTGAGAAACTTGTGGAGTTTGTGTTAGTTGAGGCATCCACAAATGAGAACCAGTGGTGTATTCGAATTTTCAGTATACTTTTGAGATGATTGCTGTCAGGTGAGTGCAAGTACATGAGTAAGGGGGGAATATACTACATGGATTGGGATTTATTTAATGGAGACAATACAGAGATCAGCTCCTTTTTCTGGATGGAAGACCATTGCTCATGGAATATCACACATATCAGTGTTTGGGCCACAGCAATTGCAAGGCAGACAAATGGCTTGGATGTGGGCAACAAATAACATGTATTTCATTTTGGATTGATTAAATGGTATGTGGTTGGAAAATGTTGTCCAAAAGGACCTGCATACTCTTGATCATGAGTCACCAAAAATAGTATGTACAGTGGTGTAAGTAATGAGGGAACTAAATGATATGATGTCCCTCATTATAAAATGATTCAAGTCGGTGCCTTTCTGCAATTGTAGAACCTTGTCGAGAGAGTATTTGGGGCACTGTGTACAGATCTGATCTCCTTTGTAAGGAATGATCTTCTTGCCACAGACACAGATGAATGTACCATGAGAGAGAGAGTGAAGAAGCTGAGTGTTTAATCTGTAGCGCTCTGAAGAGGAAGAGATGATTGTGTTAAAACCTGAGGGTTGGCAGTGATAACTTATTTGCAAAATAAAAATAGATGTGTCAGAAATACCATACTTTACCTAGGATTGATTGAATTGATACAGTAAGGCAAAAGGGTTACATGCCCTGGACATGATCAACATTAATTAGATCAGCATTATTTGAAAATAGACAGTCCATACTGAAGATAGACAGTATAATACATCGCTTATAGTTTATGTACTTCTCCGCAGTGACACAGTGATTGAGAGAGAGGTACAGAATGAACAGTCTGAATGGAATGTCCCCACATTTATGTACAGTCTGTGTGTAAACCTGTACTGAATATCATGTTGTTCACAATCCCGACATCTTCGTTTTGAACAGTCAGCCATTCCCATTAGCTTCTGAACCTCATAGAGAACACCAATCTCTCTTCTGGGAAATGGAAGATATTTCCTTGAGACTTCACACAAAAAAATTGGGCTTCTCTCCTCACTGTATGAAACCCATGTTAAAGAACACCATGTGTACCACAACCAATAGAGGCACAAGGAACAAGGTGGAACAGTCTGTCTGTACATTCCCTGCTCCATTTGTTTGTCATTTTGGGACTTCGATTACCTCATTGTGCCCCTGTACAAGTCTCCCGAGGGGCAGAATAGCCTCTTCCTAAATGGCTTCTTCCTCATCCGAGTGGACAAAGCCAAGGCCTGATGGGTTACCCCATGTTCCTGTTTAACAGCTCAGTGTGCTGCCTAGTGTGAAGATGCTGTAGTTTTAAGAGGTTATTTTGTCCTGATTTATTTTGAGACAGATTGAATGAGATGTTCCAAGCTAGCTAGGCAAGACCACTTGAGTAAATATCTTCAGAGGCGTTGGGTTTATTTTAACACAGCTTGAATGGGTGTGGCCAGCTCTCACAGATTGGGATTTCTGGGTTTTGGTTTCTCAGTAACATCAGAAGCTATTGGGGTTTCAACAGAGTTGGAAGCTTCAGTGAATGCCTCATGGCTGCTACTCTCTTTCAATGTTCTGTTGATGTATTTTCCTCCTGGATTGGAGAACTGCATGTTAGAATCTATGTCTGAATTTGCCTTTTTGCCAAGGGATGTGTTTATGGTATGTTACTGCATTGAAACAGTTGATTAGTATTAACTCTGTTGTTATCCAATAGTATTCATTTATTCTAAATTTCTCTTTCTTTCATTATATTTTTCCTACAATGTTTGAATACATTGTGTTTTGCTTAACATCAAGTAGTTTGACAAGTCATACCACATTCGGAACACACACTTTACATTTGTCTTTAAAATAAGAAAAAGTTATGGTCTAGGCAACCACCTTAAAATACTTCTGCTGAGGGGCCTGGTCTGATCCATAACACTGGACCTCTTAACTTCATATGAAATAAGCTGGAGGGATTGAATGGGCTATCTCAAACCTTGTCCAAGATTTTCGATGAGCTGAATGACTTCTCATTTTCCCATGAAGTAAACTTGAGGTGCTGAATGAACTCTTTTCTTATTGTGGAAATGTGCAGTGTCTTGCAGTAGTTACATGAATGTTACTGATACTTTAACAACACAACGCAAATGGTGCCCAGGCCTTGCACATGGACACAGACTGCTTCAGGAGCTGAGGGGTGACAAATTGTTCTGAACATTGTGTGATCTTCAGTGAATTCCCCCTTCTGTCTTATGATGGGGGAAAGACATTGATGAAACAGCTGAAGACATTTGTGCCAAGAAAACTACTCTGAGGGTCTACTGCAGAGATGTCTCAGGACTGAGAAGATTGACGTCCACCAACCATTAACATCTTCCTTTTGTGCTTTAAATCACTCCAACTTGTGAGGAGTGTACAATTAATTCTCATTAAGTTCAATTTTATTTAGGATCCTTGATACCATCCTCAGTTAAATACTGCTTTGATATCAGGCCAGTCACTCTTGTGTTCATATCAATAGGTCATGGTGTATGAGCAGGGAGTGTTTTCTTCAAATAGAGAGTAGTGAATGTCAGGAAATCTCTTTTCCAGAAAGTTAGGGGAGTTAGATCACTAAAGATATTTAAAGAGGAGTTCGATGGATTGTGACCTATCAGGCAGTTGAGGGCTGTGAGGAATTGGACATTAAACAGAAATCGGTGCCTGGAGCAGATCAGCCATGATCTTAGTGGAGGGGGCGAAAGCCCTGTTCGGTTTCTGCTGTTCTCAAATTCTGGTATTGGAAAGTTAGCGTTTGTTAGTTTCCTCGAAGTTCTGTTACTGTATATTGCAGTCAGGGAGACAAAGGATTTTGTGGGGGCTTTATTCACAGTGAATCTGGGTCTACAACATGATCAACAAATGAAGGACAAATTGCAGGAAGGGGTAGCTCTGAGAAGAGAGATGAGGGGCCTCCTTGATATCCAACTTGCGTTTTCCAATTACTTTTTCTAAACCACCTATACCGTGTGCAACAATCTTGAGTGGCTGAATGGTCTCCTTTGTTTCTGTACACCAGGTTATAGGATTAAATGGTCACCAACTGCTTCTAAGTAGCAAGTTTTAGAGGATAAATGGTCTCTTTTGTTTCTGTACATGAGGTTATAGGATTAAATGGTCTCCAATTGTTTCTGTCTAGCAGGTTTGAGGAGCTGAATGGAATATAGAAACATAGGACTGAGGAACAGGAGTTGGTCATTAGACAAGTTGAGCCTGTTCCACGAGGCACTAAGGTCATGGCTGATCTGGTTGTGGTCTCAGCCTCACTTTCCTGCATGTATCCCATTATCCATGATTAGCTTGTCTGTCAAATACTTTATGAATTTAGCTGAGGATAAATGTGAACGTAGAGGAACAACAAACATCTGGGGAAGAGGATTCCCACTCGAAAGGCCTTTCTCAAATTTCTCCTCAAACCACTTATAGATTCAAAGTGTCATACTGCACAGAAACAGATACTTTAGTACAACTTGTCCATGCCAACCAGATATCCCAATCTCATCTATTTCCATGTGAGAGCATTTGGCTCACATTCCTCTAAACCATTCCTATTCATGTGCCCATTCAGATATGTTTTAAATGTGTAACTGTATCGACCTCAACCACTTCCCCTGACAGTACGTTCTATGCCTCCACCACTCTTTGCATAGAAATGTTGCCCCTAGGGCCCTTCCAAATCTTTCCTCTCTCACATTCAACCTGTGCTGTCTAGTATTGGACTCCCCTATGCTGGAAAACAGACCTTGACTATTCAGAATATCCTTGCCCATCATGATTTTATCAACCTCTATAATGTCACCCCTAAGCCTACAACACTTCAGGGATAAAAGCCTCAACCTATTCAGCCTCTCCATATAGCTGAAATACTGCAGTCCTGCAACATCCTTGTCAATCCTTAACAATTCCTTGAGTAGAGCCAACCAAATTCTACTCTGTCCTGGACAGCCGCAACATGCTATCTGAATTTTTATACTTAATACTCTGATCAATTAAAGTTTGCTGGTAAATGTGTTCTTTACTAACTTGTTTACCTGACATTCCACTTCGAACTATGAACTATGCACCTGAAGCTCTTGATCTTTTTGTTTGGCAAACTCTCAGGTTATCTACCAGGGATCATTTGATTAAGTGTCGCACAGGAGGCCCCTGAGTAAAATAAAGGCCCATGGTGTTAGAGGCATTGTGCTAGCATGGATAGAAGCTTGGCTGTCTGGCAGAAAGCAGAGACAAGGGTTGAACGTGTCCTTCTCAGGATGGCAGACGGTTAGAAGTGGTGTTCTACAAGGCTCATTATTGGAACCACAACTTTTCACTGTATACATTAACAATCTAGATGAAGGAACTGATTAGGAAAGTGGGCAAAGAACGAGCTGATGGAGTACATCTTTGAAAAGATTTGAAAACAATTGTGTTTTGTTTTTCAGTTTAGGGCATCATAATTTCACACAGCACTTCAGATATGGTCTCAGAGATGCCCTTCACGGATTCAGAAAGTCAACCCTAAGATCATACCCTATATCCCCTACAAGAAATGGCATCATTCTATTTACCTTCCAAATCACTTGCTGCATCTGCAGACTAACTTGATGTGTTTCATGTGCCAGGATACACAAATCTCTCTTTACAACTGAGATCAGCGATACCTCTCCACTTAAATAATTTATCCTTTCCCCAAAACACAAACTTCCCATCACTCGCATTGTTCTGCTTTGTTGCGAATAAGGCCATCAAGGATTCTATTCAACCACAAACTGAAGAATAGAATTGACAAGAATGAGTGTTGGTCAGATTTGGGATGCTTATTTTAAGAAGCAAGAGCAGATAATATAAAGCAAAAAAGCTGACGATACATATTATTAATGTAGATTGGCAAGAAATATAAAAATCAAGCAGCACCAGCTTTTCTGTGCATATTTCAAAAAAACTTCAAGATGAGTTTGTGAACCTTGGAAGAAAGAAATTCAAAAAGTAAATGTAAGACATTTGAAGGTTGTGACTGGCAGATAATTTAGGCCAATATTTTCTATCATTCCTCTCAGGGGAAAACTTTGAAAGGATTTCAATGATATAACCAAATAGCAAAATGTGGAAAGTTGAAGAGTCTGTAAGAAAAGGAACAATGTTTGTGACAAACCAAGACTAAGAGTAGACAACTCAGCAATGATTTACTCCAGGATTTTACACCTGGTTTTAAAAGAAATTGTTACGTAATGACTGGTGGGGTTGTGTGAAATATTCCACCATGCTCTGGATTACAGCAAAACTGGAGAAACTCCAATGTGGCACCAGCCTTCAAGAATGGAAGGAGACCAAAAGCAGGAACTAATAGAGCCTTTAGTCTGCAGATTATTGCTAGGAATCTGCTAGAGTCTGCTGTTAAGGAAAGAATTAGGGATATTCCGGATAGCTACAGACCAGTGAGACTGACGTCAGTTGTGGGAAGTTGCTGGAGAAGGTACTGAGGGATAGAATCTATTTATATTTGGAAAAGAATGGGCTTATCAGTGATAGGCAAATGGTTTTGTGCGACAAGATCATGCCTTACCAAATTGATAGATATTTGGGGAAGTAACCAAGTTGGTAGATGAAGGAGGGCTAAGGTTCCCCATTAGATTAGATTACTTACAGTGTGGAAACAGGCCCTTCGGCCCAACAAGTCCACACCGACCCGCCGAAGCGTAACCCACCCATACCCCTACATTTACCCCTTTACCTAACACTACGGGCAATTTAGCATGGCCAATTCACCTGACTTGCACATCTTTGGACTGTGGGAGGAAACCGGAGCCCCCGGAGGAAACCCACGCAGACACGGGGAGAACGTGCAAACTCCACACAGTCAGTCGCCTGAGTCGGGAATTGAACCCGGATCTCTGGCGCTGCGAGGCAGCAGTGCTAACCACTGTGCCACCGTGCCGCCCACCATATATGAGGATGTTGCCTGGTAGGGAAGGTGCTAGCTATGAAGAGAGGTTGAGTAGGTTAGGTTTATTTTCATTAGAAAAAAGGAGATTGAGGGGGGACCGGATTGAGGTCTACAAAATCATGAAGGGTATCGACAGGATAGATAGAGGTAAGCTTTTTTCCCAGAATGAACGACTCAATAATGAGCGGTCACGCTTTCAAGGTAAGAGGAGAAATGTTTAAGGGGGATACATGTGGCAAGTACTTTACACAGAGGGTGGTAGGTGCCTGAAATGCATTGCCAGCAGAGGTAGAAGAGGCAGGCATGGTAGATTCATTTAAGATGCATCTGGACAGATGCATGAGTAGGTGAGGAGCAGAGGGATACAGATGCTTAGGAAATAGGCAACAAGCTTAGACATTAGAGTTGGATCGGATCAGGCTTGGAGGGCCAAAGGGCCTGTTCGTGGGCTGTAAATTTTCTTTGTTCTTTGTTCTTTGTAATTGCAGGCCATTTACAAAAGCTTAAAACAATCAGAGTTAACATGGCTTTGTGAAAGAGGAATTATGTTTAGCCCTGTAAAATCATACAAAATTTTGCAGGAGCTCCCTGAGAACATAACAAGCACACTTGATGAATACAAACTGGTCAACATTGCATTTGGCCTTCCAGAGGTTTTCTGTAAGGTACCACAAAAAATGCTGCTGACACCAGAAAGTAGCTCACCATATGAT
Organism: Chiloscyllium plagiosum; assembly: GCF_004010195.1. NCBI lineage: Eukaryota > Metazoa > Chordata > Chondrichthyes > Orectolobiformes > Hemiscylliidae > Chiloscyllium > Chiloscyllium plagiosum. Next base: position 961,624 of record NC_057743.1, read on the forward strand.
GTATAAGCATGGAATGAGGATTTGTTGACATACAGAAGATTGAAAATGGTGATTGATCCTCTTAACTGTTCAAGTTTCCCTGGTCTTATATTCCAGAGCATTGGATTATGTTATTAGCTTTTAAGATTGTCAATATACTCAATTCAATTTTGATTGGAGTTAGATTTGTTTTGGGTATAATTTAAACAAATTGGCTGAATTTGAATTTGTTTTTGTCTCTAAGGAACGAACAAATTGAGTTGTTCAATCCAGTGTTACATTGTTACTTTTTTGCGTACACTTGGTGCTGTGTCCAGTAGTTCTGCTGCTTTTAACTCTCTTAAAAGGGGCGGCACAGTAGCACAATGGTAATCACTGCTGCCTCACAGCGCCAGGGACCTGGTTCAATTCCTGCCTCAGGCGACTATGTGGAGTTTGCACATTCTCCTGGTATCTGCGTGGGTTTCCTCCAGGTGCTCCACTTTCCTCCCACAATCCAAAGAAGTGCAAGTGAGGTGAATTGGTCATGCTAAATTGCCTGTAGTGTTAGGTGCATTAGTCAGGGGTAAATATAGGGTAGGGGAATGGGTCTGGGTAGGTTACTCTTTGGAGGGTCGGTATGGACTTGTTGGGCTGAAGGGCTTGCTTCCACCTGACCCACACTGTCCCATTCACCCTCACCCCTGTATTCACTGACATATGCAATCCTGTTCTCCCAGTATTCTGACACTTCCTAGCTTACACTGTCCTGATCACCCATCGTCCCTGTACCGATGACCTACACTGTCCTGTTCACCTATCAAACCTCTGCTGACTGACCCTCACTGTCTCTACACCCATCATCTCTGTACCCACTGACCTAAACTGTCCAATCACCCATCACCCTGTACTCACTGACCCACTCAGTCTCACATACCTTTCAGCCCTGTGCTTCCTTATCTACACTCTTCTGTTCACCCATCACCATTGTCCTCACTGACCCAAACTGTCCAGTTCACCCATCACCTCAGTATACACTGACCTGCATTGTTACGTTTACTCATCAGCCTTGTACCACCTGACCCACACGGTCTCATTCACCCTCACCCCTGTGCTCACTGACTCACATTGTCTCATTCACCTATCACACTGGTACTCACAGACTTGCACTGTCCCATTCGCCCATTCCGTACACATGCCATCCTCTGCGTGAAAAAAGTTTGCCCCTTGCATCGGTTTTAAATCTTGCCCCTGTCACGTTAAACCTATGTCCTCTAGTTCAGGACTTTCCCCCCGCCTCCCCCCCCAGGGAAAAGGCTTTGCCTGTTTATTCTATCCATGCTCCTCATGATTTTATAAAGCCCTGTAAGATCACCTTCAGCCTCCGATGCTCCAGGGAAAACAGCCCCAACCTTTTCAACCACTCCAGAGAGCTCAAGGTCTCCAACCCTGGCAACATCCTTGTAAATCTTTTCTGAACCCTTTCAACTTTCACAATAACCTTCCAATAGGAAGGAGACCAGAATTGCAAGCAATATTCTGAAAGTGGCCCAACCAATATCCTGTACAGTCGCAACATGACCTCCCAACTCCTGTACTCAAATACTCTGACCAATAAAAGAAAGCACACCAAATGCCTTCTTCACTATCCTATCTACCTGCGACTCTACTTTTAAGGAGATATGAATCTGTACTCCAAAGTCTCTTTGTTCAGCAACACTCCAAAGACCTTACCATTAAGTGTCTAAGTACTGCTAAGATTGCTTTCCCAAAAAGTAGCACCGCTCATTTGTCTAAATTTCACTCCATCTGTCACTCCTCAACCCATTGGTCCATCTGATCAAGATCCCTTAGTAATCTGAGGTAACCTTCTTCGCTGTCAACCGTGCCTCCAATTTTGGTGTAATCTGCAAACCTGTTGTGCTCACATTCAAAGCATTTATATAAATGCAAAAAGTAGTGGGCGCAGCGCCGATCCTTGTGGCACTACAGTGGTCACAGGTCTCCAGTCTGAAAAACAACCCTCCACCACCTTTGAGCCAGTTCTGTATCCAAATGGCTAGTTCTCCCTGTTTTCCATGAGATCTAACCATACTAACCAGTCTCCCATGGGGAACCTTGTCAAACATCTTACTGAAGTCTATATAGATCACGCCCACCTCTCTGTTCTCATCAATCCCCTTTGTTACTTCTTCAAAACCTCAATCAGGTTTGTGAGAAATGATTGTTAGATACGTTGACCATCCATAATCAGTCCTTGCCTTCCAAATACCTGTAAATCGTGTCCCTTGGGATTCTCTCCAACAACGTGCCCACCACCGACGTCAGGCTCACCATCTGATAGCTCCCTTGCTTGTCCTTACCACCTTTCTTAAATAGTGGCAGCAGATTAGCCAACCTTCTGTCTTCCGGCACCTTATCTGTGATTATTGATGATCCAAATTTCTCAGCAAGGAGCCCAGCAATCACTTCCCATCTTCCCACAGAGTTTGAGGGTACACCTGATTAGGCCCTGGGGTTTTATCCACTTGTATGCGTTTCAAGACATCCAGCACTTCCTCCTCTGTAATATGGACAATTTTCTAGATGTCACCATCTATTTCCTCACATTATATAACTTCCATGTCCTTTTCCACAGTAAACATTGATGCAAAATACTCACTTAGTACCTCCCCCATCTCCTGCAGCTCCACACAAAGGCTGCCTTTCTGACATTTGAAGGGCCCTATTCTCTCCCTAGTTATCCTTTTGTCCTTAATATATTTGTAAAAACCCTTTGGAATCTCCTTAACTCTATTTGCCAAAGCTATCTTATGTTCCTTTTTGCCTTCCTGATTTCTCTCTTAAGTATCCTACTACTGCTTTTATACTCTTCTAACGATTCACTCGACCTATTCTGTCTATACCTGACATATGTTTCCTCCTTTTTCTTAACCAAACCCTCAATTTCTTTAGTCATCCAGCATTCCCTATACCTACCAGCCTTTCCTTTCACCCTAACAGGAATATACTTTTTCTGGATTCTCATTATCTCATTTCTGAAAGCTTCCCATTTTCCAGCCATCCTTTTACCTGCGAACATCTGCCCCCAATCAGCTTTTGAAAG